>NW_010121923.1:4468-25138 GCF_000699245.1 Pterocles gutturalis
GTGCTAATGTGAAATAAGTAAGATGAAGCCATGACTTGATAGTAATTTCTGTACAGTAATTCTATACTCATACTTGTCCCTCAGTAGTCAGAAATGGTGTGAGTCCCTTGCTAAAACACTCCTCACTCCCACCACTGACAGACAGTAGGACCTTCAGTTCCAAGCAATCTTAAAAAACACTGACTCCTAACTAAACAGTTGTCATGGCTTTAAGTCTGAATGTAGCGGCAGTATACAGCTAATTACTCTAGGCTCACTTTATTAGCAGTGAAGAAAAAGAAAATCAGTATTTTTAGAGTGGGGTTAATTTAATTTTAACATAGGTCTTGGAAATACTGCAGGTACATTCTAAAAATGCCTGTTTCTTTCAGTTGTCTACACAATGAGGTAAGTGAGCCAGCTTAGATATGGGCAGGTACACTGGGAATGACTAAAGTTTGGTAAGATGAATCCCACTCTATATATATCAACAGTTTCTCCCCATTTAAGTTTGTATACATGTGATGTGAATTAACTAATTATGCTTTACATCCATTTGACTTGTAATAAAGGATAATTTACCCTAAGAGAAAAATATTCCAATTTATTTCTCCTCCCTCAAAGGTCTCTTCTATTTTTTGCCTTAAGGGAACTGTTACCAATTTTAAGATCCCATGTGGATTGGCATTTCCCACTTTTTTAGTAGAAAGTGATGTTCGACTTCTCATCAGTCAACACCCTCAAGTCCTGAGGAGAAGGACTTGGGGGTGTTGGTTGATGAGAAGTTGAACATGACCGGGCAATGTGCGCTTGTGGCCCAGAAAGCCAGCTGTATCCTGGGCTGCATCAAAAGAAGCATGGTCAGCAGGTTGAGAGAGGTGATTCTCCCCCTCTGCTCTCATGAGACCCCACCTGGAGTACTACATCCAGCTCTGGAGTCCTCAGCACTGGAAAGACATGGACCTGCTGGATTGAGTCCAGAGAAGGGCCACGAAGATTGTCACAGGGCTGGAGCACCTCCTGTATGAGGGCAAGCTGAGAATTGGGCTTGTTTTGCCTACAGAAGAGAAGGTTCTGGGGAGACCTTCTAGCAGCCTTCCAGTACTTAAAGGGGCCCACAGGAGAGATGGGGAGGGACTCTTTATCCGGGAGTGGAGGGATAGGATGAGGGGTAACATTTTTAAGCTGAAAGAGGGTAGGTTTAGATTAGATATTAGGAAGAAACATTTTACGGTGAGGGTGGTGAAGCACTGGAACAGGTTGCCCAGAGAAGCTGTGGATGCCCCATCCGTGGAGGTGTTCAAGACCAGGCTGGATGAGGCTTTGAGCAACCTGGTCTAGTGGGAGGTGTCCCTGCCCATGGCAGGGGGATGGAACTACATGATCTTTAAGGTCCCTTCCAACCCTAACCATTCTATGGTTCTGTGATTCTGAAGTGAATGAGCAAGGAGTTGCCTGTTGCTTTCTCTTTTAATTGTGGAACTACTGCAAAAAGATGGGCACTCTATTGCCCTCTTGTACTGAGATGTAAATAATGTGTTCCACTCTAGGAAAATTTAAGTCCATAACTAAGGAAATTCATATAATTTCACATCCATATGTATATGTGTGTGTATATACATATATATATAAATTTTACTTATATTTGTGGTAACAAATCCATGAAAATACACTTAATTGGAAAAAAACATTCAAATTTCACTGAAAAAGAATAAGAGAACGGATGATGCTTGCTGTGGATAGTGTTTGATGAAGAGTATATTTTAATGACTAAAGATTTATGAACTATTTCCTTCTAGAGACAAAAATAAGAAATGAGTAATAAGCAGAAACTCTCAGAATTGCTTAAATTTATTTCTGTGAGAAATCCTGTTGAGGGAGTCGACTGACGTACATAAAATTAGGTATGTGTGAAAATGTCTTCTGGTTTGGGACAGGAGAATAAGAATAATCCCTGCTCCCCTGGGCTGGCACACATTATACTTAAGCCATTCAGACTCTACAGTTTTTGTCAAGTGTATTCCACAACATGCTAACAACAATTTACAAGCTTCCATGTTGTGTCTGTTTTAAAAGTATCTGGGAAATCTGTTCCGGTCTTTACAGCTACACACAAAATTACTGATGAAGGGGCTTAATATGCCAGTCTTGTCAGTGTTTGTGTCAGTGCTTATTTATTTTTATTAAACAACTGAAATGATAGAACACTCTTTGTGTGTCTTTAGGATGTGATATATAAAAAATTATGTTAGTGTATGTGTGTATAAGACTTTTCAGAAAAAATGCAAACAATCAAGCAAAACCACTGCTAACAGCTTCAGCAGTAACAGGTTTTTTTTTTTTTTTTTTTTATTTTTTTTTTAAGTCCTGCATAAATAATGCACATCCTGGAGCAGACTTGTAGTCTTTCTAATATCCTCGTATTTTGAATAGGCTGGAATAGATTCCATTGACTTTTGGGTGTTTTCATTGGAATTCCTGCTTGTGTCTGTGCAAGTGAATAGGGTTATTTACACCCATGAAGGGTGTTATACTTTGGGTAATTTTGCATTTTTTTTAACAAACATAATTCATTGTTCAGGAAAACTGAGGTCCTGAGTATATATTGCAAAAGAAAATGTTTATGGTCCACGTCCTATACTCATGGTGACTTTTTTTCTTACTGCCAGTGGAGAAGATGCATATCATGCCATGCTGAAATGCAAGCCTATCATCTCTGTGGATGCCAGCACTAAGTTTTAGTGCATTGTCCTCGTCATGCTCAGTGATGCCAAAGAGCCTGCATTGTTGCTAGACCTGTCAAAGACAAATGAGGAAAAAATACAGGTCTGACACCAGTCTCAGTTCCTTCTTGACATGGGAAAAGGGAAGGCAACTTGCAATTTTTAGGGGGTTGTCTTGGCAACTGTGTTGGCACTTTGCATGAACCCTTAAGACAGTGCAGTTTTGCACTGGCCCCTTATAGAAGCAAGTGGCTGTCTGCCATGATCAGCCCTGTGATAAATACCCATAAAGTTCACATGGTCAGAAGAAAGGAAAACCATTATTACAGGAAAAGCTAAATGGATCTCAGGCTTTAAATTTATGATATGTTAGATATCTGAATCAGAGCTGATGGCAAGGGGTAGGTATGTTTCACTTAGAAGAAAGGAAAACTGTCAGGGCTTTAATGGTTTGACTGGAGGGGGAGGGGGGCAGAAGTACTTGGGAAATACTTTATAGTTTAGGGGTTTTTTTTGACACTGACATATCACTCGAATCAATGTCTAAAACTGTTTCATAAAAATGGCTATTTGTTTAACAGTTGAAGACACACTGTATTGATTTATCCAATTATAATAATATGTTTTCCTGCAAGGGTAATTACGGATGGTGAAATGCTGATTAGCTTGTGATGAGATTTAGACATCAAGCTACTTCTTTAGAGCTCTATTATCAGTGTCCTGAGATCCCTGCCATGTGTGTCAGGGCTGAAAATCTAACGATAAGAAATAAATGTGTGTGCTATTTTCTTTGTGAAATGAGTGAATAAGCCTATCACTGCTTGGGGAAGGTGTCAGCCTTTCATGAGGGAAGGTATTCCAGTTCCCAGTACATCAAAACCAATCCAGTCTCTGGAACACCACATCCCTGATTTTGAAAATCCAGACAAACTTGTGGTCGGCTCTGAGGAAGACAAATCCTCCCAGTGCTTTATTCAAGACAACTAAAAACTTATGTATGTTTTGCAGGACAAACAATCCTTGCTTGCATCTTCCCAAGACCTCGAACTCTGCAGGTTCTGAGCTCATAGAGGCTTTAAAAACCTCCCCCAAAAGAATCTATTTAGCTCAATACTTGTCATCAATGTTCATATATATATATTTTTTTTTTCTTTCTTTCTTTCTTTTAACCACCTATTTTACTAACTGGCTGTCTTGCTGCAATATGGAGGAAAGCTATCAGATTTCATTTTAATTGCATTTGTGTTCAGCCAGATGGCAAATCCAGGTGTTAGTGATAAGTAATATTCTTTAATATTCAAATCAGCACTGCCCAATGCTCCTTTACAAGCAGACTGTCTCCTTTCTCATTGCTTGATCCTGTAAAAATGTAGCTATTATGGGTCTATTGAGAACAGTTGATACTCAGAAATAACCTCCTTGTCAACTCCTTGTCCCCAACAGTGCTTGGAAACACAATAGCATAAATAGTAAAGACTCACATGCAAGTGAAAACTCAATTTCAGCAGTAAATGAACTGAAAATCACTTCACATGGCAAAAGAGAAAATAAAGGAGACAGGGCCTGGACTGGGACAAATACTTCTTGTGTAGCTTCATATTCTGTATAACTAAATCTCTATGAACCGGATAATACAACTTCCATTGTGTCCTGTTTTCTCTCTCTGCAAGAGTTGCATTAACCCTAGAGATGGCTGTTTGTCTGGTGTCTGTGGACCTCTGTCATCATCTTTGCGAATTCACAAGATATAGGATGGTTAATGGGTAAAGATAGATTATCTGGCCTGTGTTTGAGAGAATAGAAAGAATTTGCCTTTTACCTATCATTTTATACATGGTGTCTATACATCTGTAATTTTTACATGCCAATGCCTAGGAATTTATGAAGAAAGGGACTCCATTACAATAAGTATTGTAAGAAGTCTGGCTAAGTCTGGAGTTTTGCTTAAGAGAGGTTAGGGCCAGCCTCTGTTAAGCCACCTTAAACATTGTCTACATGCTAATGACTATATGATATGATGTATGGGAACTGTCTGCCTGTACATATATCTACCTGAAGTACAGTTACTTAATAGGCAAATGTGACCCTCAGTTATTTTATGTCCCTTAAAAGGGACTTGGAACCTTTTAAAGTTCACAAAAGAATCACAGAATCATAAAGGTTGGAAAAAACCTCAAGGATCAAAAATCACTTAAGAGAAACTGTATTATGACAATTAGGCATAACCCCTAATCTAGAAAAAGTATAAATCATTAATGAATGTCTCTTCTCTCTGCACATGAGCTTATTAGGTGGGCGGGAAGAAAAAGTACCTGTTAAGGTATGGAAGAATTAGCTATGAAGATACTAATGCAGATACAAATACTGGCATATCATATGTATAGCAGTTTATATTTGAATGGCAAATTTATTAGAACATGGAATTCCTTAATCTGCCTCAGGAGTGTGAGCTGAGCAATATCTGTGATTTGAATGCTGACTCAACTAGAGAACAATATGTATTCAGTATTACAAGCTTTGGGAGAGAAGATGACAATTTGCCTTTATCATAAATGAAGATCGAACACAATTATGAAATCTTATCACGATAGTATTTTTTTAAAAAAGTAATATGAATCATCAAAAAAACCCAAATTAAATTCAGTAGATGGACACAACTATGATGCAGTGAAACATCAACAGAAGTAACATAGTATATCAAAATATGACTAGCAGCTGAACCCAATCAAAATATGACTGCATAATACAAAGGTCAGTTGACAAGATGCATTGGCTTTGAATCAAAATGTGATTAGGAAAATGTAATACCTTTTAGCCTTTTACTGGCCACATTCTGAAGTGCATTACTGGGACTTGTCATGGAGCACCCTGTGACACAAGGACAGTGTCCTGCATGATGGTTACACAACCCTTGAGCTAAATGTGCTCACACAAGCTCAAGACCAAGACCAGTCTTCATAACACAGGCAGAGAAATATTACCTGGCCAGTGGAATATTTTGGTTAACTTACATAGATTTCTGTCTTGCTGTTATTTCATGATCACTTTCACTTAAGTCTTTGTTAACTTATTTTTTTTACTTTATTTTCTAGAGGCCTCCATCAGCCTTGTGCTGACCTTTGGGACTCTGGTTAGTGTTAAATATTTCACATTCCTTTGTATGTAGTGCTCCTCTGTTTTCTGATGAATCTCTTACCTTGGGAAGGAAAAAGTCACAGTATGAAAACATAATGGACTTCTCTACAGCAGGCTGTGTGCATTCCTTTGTGCTCTCCTCACATATGCTATGCACATGCAGCTTGCTGTTCCCCACTAATCTAGGTGGACGCTGATGGTAGTGGGCCCTGGATTGTAGGTTAGTTTATGAGGCTCAAGAAGAAGAGGAATGGGATTTACCATCAGGGAACTTATCTTCTACCTTCAAAACCTCCAGCTGAGTCATGTTTGTTACTCAAGATAATCTTTGTGCCCCTCATGGCCCAGGGGAGTATAGTTGGGACTGAACCTGATGCTCTTAGGAAGATGAGTCTTTGAGCTGAGTATTTGTAATTTTGCTTCTGAATGACATTTTGCTATAACTTCTGTCATGACAGACCTAAAGAAATCTATTATTTCTCTTTAATGAAGCATTATTATTAAAACATAATGGAGACATAATTGATTGAAATTCCAGCTGGGAATTTGCTTGTTTCTCCTTTTCTTGGAGAAGTGTTTTTTCCTTCAGAATTATCTGTAGAAATGTTTTAAGTAAGTATCAAGTATTTCAACTAAAAGGTGTCTTTGTTTTAATGTTAATATCAAAACATTCTGCGATGGAGCTACAGTGTCACACCAAAAGATGAAAACTGATTCATATGTATTGAAATGGTAGCTAGCACTTCTTAGAGCAAGTACTGTACACTTGCTTTCTTCAGCTAACAAGATGGTGAGACAAAGTGAGTGCAAGGGAATTTCAGACATTTCAGGTTCCCTGCAGTAGGCAACTGGACTGCTAAGGCTGGGGAAGCAGGGCCAGAGCTATGTTGTATGTCTGGTGTACCCAGGAGAGGTAGAAAGAACAAACCTGGAGGCATTTCCATTAAAGAAACTGGGGAGACCTAACCTTGCAGTTTTGCAACTGGGAAAAAAAAAGAGAACAGTCTTTGTCAGTTAGCTGTCACTTCAACACAGCACTCTTCCCTCAACAAGCAAGAAAATAATTGATGAAAAGGTAAAGTGTGGGTTCATGACACCAAACCAAGTGTGTGTTTTGCCCGTTTCTATGCCTATGTCTGATGAGGGTCTGGGCTGTTCTGCTTGGGTGAGGGAAGGTGGATCAAGGATTAAGGAGCTGATACACTCCATGAACGAAGGGTGTGAGCACTCTACCTTCACATCTGCAGATAGTCAGATAAGGTTGGTTCAAACCTCAACTTGTTTGAGTATTTGTAAGGGAAAACAGTAAGAGTGAGTTCTTAGGTCTTATCAAATTAATTAGTTAGATCTTTGGTCTCATGCTGAAGGGAGTATTAAAAACAATAACATGCTTTTCTTTTTTTTCCTTTCTGGATACCCTGTGAAACTACATTTTCCTTCATGTTTTCTTTCATCTTTCAAGCAGCAGAGGGCAGATATTGTGGAAAGGTTGTTTCCTATGTTTATTCACATTGCGTGGTATCTTACCCTGAGTCATTCCAATAGACTTGCTTGCAAATCTAGTTTCTATTCAACTGGGACAGAAAAATTGGAATTCAGTTTATACAGTTGAAATAGCAACTGTTGCTTTAGAATTAACAGTGTAGTCTTCTCTGATGCAAAGATGTTAGAAGAAGGTAAAATAGCCCACAGTTGATGTTTCCATACTTATCTTGTCTGCTATCCAATGTGGTCCCTTTCTGTCATTTTTCACTGGTAAATTATTTCTGCTTTGTAGTTCAGAAATTAGTAGTGAGAGAAAGCTGTAAAAAAATGAAGCTTGAAAATTTGACATCTCAGCATTCTCCAAGAAGAGCACTAAAGTGTCAACTGATTTGCCAGCTATTAAGACGCAACTGCAGTTTTCCATTAACACATTGAACTACCTCTGCTACAGCAGATAAAAGTCCTCTTCAAAAGAAGAAAGAAAAGATTCAGAGTAGGTCACTGCTTATACAGAGGGACTAAATTAACTAGAACAAAAAAATTCACAACTTCTTCCAGAAAGCTTACTACTCTGCATCACATACTTCATTCTGTAGAGAGCAACAAGAAAAAGTAATTTGGGAGTTGGATTGTACACAGATTTTCACTTGTTCAATTCTTTCTCTTTATAATACTTGAATTTAAAGCTATTTAACCTTCACAAACATCTGCAATAACAATAGTATCCTCAAAAATTATTCAGAGCGGTTTATGGGAAAAAAAAAGCCTTCAGGCAAAGGTTCAAGATTTTAACTTGCTAACCCGTTCAGATAAACCCTTGGGTACAGATTAGGTGTTCACATCTGTATTGTGGATAACTCCAGCTTCATGCTGTGAGTGCACAATGGGGGCAAGCTGTTACTGGACTCCACAGAACAGTCACATATTAGGGGCTGCAGTGGCACCTGTCGAGCAGCTCTACTGCTGTTGTGCATCACAAGTGCCTGTCCTTCCCTTCCCGGCTCCATACAGTTCCCCATGGTTTCCTCAGCTGCTTGTGGGTGATGGAGCTGAGCCCTGACACTAATGCAACCTCCATATTGGGCCAGTGTTACAGCACAGCTTACAGTTTATGGACACAAGCCTTATAGCAGCTCAGAAACTGCCAAATGGCACGTGAGTCTCCATGCAGGAGCTGACTGGAAGAGAAGTACGCTGCAGAAGCTTGGTCAGTTAGCCAGCAAGGACCCGTTTGTCCTGTTGGAGAGGTCATTTGATTGACGTTTTGGGACAATCACAGAAGAGCAGAGAATGTGTATGACAACAGAGACTGTGTGTGGGGTACTTCAGCCACCTGAGAAGGGGAAGGGGAGCGCATGTGTGTGTTACGGACTGAAAGCTAGCTATTTTCCTATGAAAAGTAGGTGCAGCACAAGAATTGAGATTGGTACTGGGCAACCCACTCATCTCAGTGGATTGAATGTTCCTGCATGAGTGAAATTGTGACAGGGATATTTTGATACCTAAATTTGCTCATAACTTACTACTTGGTGTCAAGGAGGAGTATGTGAATGGAATGAAAGGAATCATAAGAGTTTATTTCTAAAAATTGTCTGGGAGATAAAAAGAACAAAACAATGGACAAAGGACTCTCCATAAATCTGCATATACATCTTGAATTAATGCTTTGAATCCAATCTTTTGTTACAGGGAGAGGTGTGGTCCCTTTTCCTTGTAAATGATTACTGTCCTATATAATTCAGTGCTAGCCTTTGGATGTTTGCACTGCTATGTACATATGTGTACTCTGGCAGTAAGCCATAGTCACTCACCCAGAGGTGAGGATTAAACTGTTAAACAGCTCCTCCTTCACTGTGCTCTCTATCCTGTCAATGAGACAGAGCTCCTGGGGAAAATAAATATGATAATGTCTGCAAAATTTGAATTGCAACATTATAGATGAAGGGAATGAGCTGTGATTTCATGTGCAACTTTCATTCTTGCACTTTCCACTTTTGAGCATTTAGAGCTATCACGTTGTTACTTTGATAACAGCGGGAGTTTTTGTTCTAAGAAGTCTTATGAAGAAAACCATTATTTTATATGCATCTGTAACAAAGGGTCTGTGCCTTGATTCTTCAGGATCATTTCCCAGCTAGGACTATGGCTCTTACTGCATTCATTGATAGCAAGACTCTTAACCTATGTAAATAAAGAGAAATGTCAGGAAAGGAATCGGGACATATACAGCATTGTCAGGACATTATCAGAGAAAGTCCAAATAGGTGGTCTCTTCCTGATCTCAGAGCCTGGCTTTTTCCATAGATATTTGTGGCACAAACTTGTCTTTACATTATGTTATTCTTATTCCTTTATTATTTTGGCAGATTAATTACTGATAAACAAGTGGCTTTTTGGAAGTCTGTTTGCCAAGCCTAAATAAGAATGAGACTGCAAAGACACTTCTCTTACTGACAGTCTTTCTCCCAGATGAACTTTAATAGAGTGTCATAAAGAAAAAGTTTCAGAAAGACTTTTTTTTTTGAGAAAGGTTACAACAATCCTATGTTCATGCAACTTTGATCCAGTCTGCTTATTCTCTGCAAATTCTTGAAACTATGCTCTGTGCAAATATAGAGAAGTCTTCAGTCAGCTCTTGTGCTGTATGCAATCTGCTATGGAAAGTGTGCTACTCTGTCATTAAATATGAAAATGAAGCAACACTAAAGCAAGAAGAGTTAATTTTATTGTATCTTTTAGGCTTTGTTCACTTCTATGTTTATTCTTTGTGTATAGAAAAACACTGCCTTAAAAAACTTAAGTACAGCTTAAGTTATAGGCTGAAGTTTTCTGTTTCCCAGTGACAAATTAATTTTTGTTCCTAAGATAAAACTGGATAAAACCTGTTTAAAGGTAAAGCCAAAGGGTTCTTTGCGTGAGAGATATGTGTCTGTTTGCTTAAGAGTGGGAGTAAATACAAGATTTTCAAATGCAAAACTAACATGGTACAATAAAATACTGTCCTTGCAAAATTTTCCAGTAAAATTATAAAATTTCTTGGTTTCTAAACTTTCTAGGTAACGCCTGGTAATTCTTATTTCTTTGGTGCCCTTTGATAGTTCTTACTTAGCAAAATAAACTCTCCTCCTTTTTTTCTCCAAAGATAAATTTCCATAGTGGAAAATATTTGATCTTTGAAGAGATGGTTAGCTTATTTCCTTTTATATACACACGCGCGTGTGCGCGCGCGCACACACACATATATATGTATTTGGAACCCTTCTCCTGTCCCCAAATAAATATGATGGAGTTCAGTTGCAGCTGATAAGTGAACTCTTTATTCCAGATCTTGTATATGTTGAATAAACTCTAGTGAATCTCACTAGTTGAAGATTATAGTTATTTTTCCTTTTTAGGAAAAAAGCATGTGTCTTTCTCAGGCAAAGAACTGGAAGGAAAAAAAAACATTATTTCATCATTTGGCTTTTGATTCTTTCTGCAGACATAACTCTGAAGGGCAAGGAAAAAACTGTTGTGAATGCAGTAGATGCAGTGCTTTCTGAAATCATCACAGGGCTGCTTTATGGTATCTGGATAGTATTGTGGTATCTGCTAATATCTGGAATTTCTGTTGGCTGAGTTAAGGATGTTAAGAATGTGACTGACTCCTCCAACACCTCCAGTCCCAGGACTCCCTCCTGCCTGGCCACTAGTGCCCACTCCCATACCCAGGGCCTCTCTCTGGGCTAAATGATGTGGCTGCCATTTTCCCCTTTTCTGGTTCAACCAGTGGCAAAGCTGAGCAGGTATCCCAGTGCCAAACAGACAGGACAATGACACAGCCATCGAACAGATTGCCACAGACAAGTTCCTGCCTTCAACAGCATCCACATGCAGGACTGTCATGGTTTCAGCCAGGACAGAGTTAACCTTCTTCATAGTAGCTAGTGTGAGGCTGTTTTGGATTTGTGCTGAGGAGAAAGCTGATAATGTGCTGATGCTTATAGTTGCTGCCAGGACAGCCAAGGACTTTTCAACTTCTCTGCTGTGCCAGTGTCTGCAGATGCGGGCGAAGCTGGGAGGGAGCACAGCCCCAATTACTAGCCCAGGATTTGACCTTTGGTTTAGGATTGAGACCTAAACTGGCCAATGGGATGTTCTGTATCAGGTACATCACACCCAGTATATAGATGAGGAACTGTCCGGAAGTTGGCTCTCCCCCTGGGTTGGCCCTCCCTCAGAGTCATCTCCGTCTCTCAGACTCTTATCTCTGTTTGGGATTGAAGCTTTGGGACTTCCTCTGCTCTGGACTCATTAGCCAGGAATGGGTTGAGCCTTGGTGATCAGGTGGTGAGCAGTATCACTGTGTGTCATTCGTTTGTATATTTGTATATATCACTATTATTATTATAATTATTTTCAATTTTATTGTAGTTTAGTTGTTAAATTGTTCTTATATCAACCCATGAGTCGTTTTCCCTTTACCCCTTTAATACTCTCCCCCATCCCTGGGAGGGGGGATATGATGAGCAAGTGGTTGGCTGCCATCCAGGGGTTCAAAACCGTGACAAGGACCCACATAAAACATAAAGAAGGACAGCCAAGTCCCCTCCTCATTGGCTGGTGGAGACAGAAGCTCACTAGGGAAGGCACACATCTAGACCGCCACACACTCCCCTTGTTTTACATGTGACTGGCCCCTTTTATACTCCTTTCTATCCATTCCCCCTTTGTTCCTCCTCATTCCTTAACCAGACATGTTCCCTCATCAGATTTCATAGTCCCACCAACCCCCTCAACATCCTGGGTCCCCAGGTGTGCATCCTCATGAAGTTGCAAAGTCCTGTTTGCCTGCGGTTTCTTGATAGCCCACCAAATAGTGTATCTGATGAGACTTTGTGTATGGCTTCCTCCTTTTCTTATTATCCCTTTTTTGCACTGAAAAAGTCATTGAACAGATAGCCTTAAAGGAGCAAACACTCTCCTTCCACACACCCTTACAGACTGTATTTAGACCCATTATTGCGAAGAGTAGCTATAAGGTCGTGAATACACCCTCTCAAGGTTAGATAGCAGAATCAAGAAAGTGCTAGCTTCTTCTTGCCACTAAAATGGAGAATTTTCACTTCTTTTTTTTTTTATATTTTTTTTTTTTCCTGATCAGATAGCTTTGATTACCAAATAGAAGTGGAGCTGGTCCATTAGTATGAAATAGTTAAGAAAATACCCTCCAAACAGATCCTGGCTTTAACAGAGGGGCCTGATGGTACAGTCATTAAAGTAGAGAACATTCTTCTAGAAGTTAGTGGGAGTTTTTAGTGTCTTGGAGAGTTTCACAGGCCTTGGGAAGACAGCCATAGATTCCTGTGAACTTTATGATATTTGCAATTTAAATTAAAGCTAAGGTTTTCAGCTCTGTCACTGTGTCAACGTGAGCCCTTTCATAGAGGGGCACAAGAAAAAACCTACTGTCCTTCTCCATCACTGTATACATGCTGTTCTATAATTTTTTTTCCAGTTGTGATATTCATTAGTATACTCTACACACTCTCATTTTTATATTTTTCAGGTCAAAAGGTGTGCTATGGTGACCTCAAGCATTCTTGTTATAAGTTAGCTTACTTCCAGGACTTGTCTAGGCGTGTTGGCTTCCAGGAGGCCCGCCAAGCTTGTGAAATTGATGGCGGGGCTTTACTGAGCTTGGAAAGTGAAACTGAGCAGCAACTCATAGAAAACATGTTGCAAAACCTCACTAAGTCAGGCTCCGGGATTTCTGATGGTGATTTCTGGATTGGGTTGTGGAGAAGTAGCGATGGACTAGCCACCTCAAGTCCTTGCCCTGACCTCTACCAGTGGGCTGATGGAAGTATTTCGCCTTTCAGGTAAGCCTGTAAAACAACTTATTGAGAAGGTTTCATGGAAAGAAATAGAGTGAAATGTTAATCAAGTCTTCTAGAAAGGAGCTTGAACACACACTGCCCTGTGACGTTAGTAGCATCCCCCCTTAACTTCTCCAGATAAAGCGGAGCTAGCAGCCAGGGTTTTGAATTTGAAGCTGTAAAAGGATGGCACACTGTGGCTTCAGAATACAATTTTCTTTGGCTCTGTATGGCTATTGGAGATTTTCTGCCCCACATAGAGGATTTAGGATGTGGTCTGAAAGCAGGCAGACAAATTCTGCAAGACTCTAGCCACCTTGAATCAGGGAGCCAGCCACCAAGTAAAGTCATGAATGTTACATAGTGCAAATTCTTCTGTTTCTACCCTGTCTTTTGAAAAGCCTTTAATTTCCTGATTAAACAAAATGCCAGAGTAGCTCACAGGACAACGAGACAGATGAGAGTCAGGCAGGAAAACAGGTAGCAGAGAAGTAGTGTGTTATTTCTGCAGAGGTGCTTTGGTCTGAGTGTTTTTTTTAAGATCCAGAGATGTGGAGCCCAGGCCCTAAACACCTTTCACAGAAGATTTTTGGGAAATGCAGATATCTTGGAAGAGGATGGGGCCATTGGCGTTGACCTATTTTCATTGATGTAAACTGCTTTCCTTGGCATCCTGATGAATCTTACCTTCAAAATTTGAAAGTTTGTCTTTATGCGTACCACCAGAAATTGGTATACAGATGAGCCTTCCTGTGGAAGTGAAGCCTGTGTGGTGATGTATCATCAGCCAACAGCAAACCCTGGTCTGGGAGGGCCATACCTTTATCAGTGGAATGATGACAGATGCAACATGAAGCACAATTTTATCTGCAAGTATGGCCTAGGTAGGTGAAACTGAAGTTCTATTTCAGAGGTGGGACACTTTCTTAGAACAAGAATTGCTTTTTGTTTTGTGAAGGAATCTGCAAATGTCTTGTGGCCTGTGGTGCTAACTCATTTGGTGTGTGAGTGGCTGAGCTGACATTAACAGGGGATGTAATATATAAAATCTAGTGGTAATTTAAATAAACCTGTCTGTATCCAGTAAGAATATTTTCAAGGTTAGCTTCACTGTCATGCATTCCCAGGTTTACTTTGATTTAACTCATTCACTAGTTATTTTATTCTCCACAAAGTGTTTTAAATGGCCACTTACTGCTTCCATTGCTTGCTACCAAGTGGGATGACCAAGACATCTCTTGGTCCTACTGTGAAAAAATTATGATATCCTTGCACTTTCAGACCTCTGATGACTATACCAACTTATGTTTGGTGACTGTTTCTAAAAGTTTTGACTTAAAGAGAGAAAAATAAAAGCCCAGAACAAGCAGGAATAAAATTCTGTGTTCATACATGTAGATTTATAGATATGAAGAGCAGATGCACGCTAGTTCAGATGATGACAGAGAAAGCCAGATCTTAAGCCAGATCTAAGGCTGTACTTCCAGTCATGACATAGATTCTGTATATGTCAGTAGAGGAAACATGAACTATAAACTGAGCTTTGTGCAAACAGAAAGAGGATGTGAAAAGTAAACTTTCAAGTTGAACCTGTAACAGTTTCTGCTTTTGATGGTACTTACAGTAAATGAAAAAATGCTTTTAAGCAGGATCATGCAAGTATTTTCACAAAAATTATGGTGTGCCTGCTTTTCAAAAGCTAAGCTGAAACTCAGAATGCATATGAAATCCTACTCTTAGCAGCTATTTGACCTACCTAACTCTGCAGTTTCCTGCCTGCTTTCTCTATGCTCATGATCTAGCAATAATCACACTCTTTATAGAGGTCCATCTATCTGCAGAGATCCAGGCCATTTTCTTCCTCCTGTTTTGATGGATAGCTTTCTCGCTGTCTAATATTTTCACAGAGATATTAATAGCTATTAGTATTGCAAGCAAATGTTAAATACCTGAAAGGCTTGATATACCCACACATTTTATCCCCACCCTCCAAATCTGTTCCTGCTTCTAAAATTATTAGTGGCTATTGCTGTCTTATGGTGATCAGTTATCATCTTGGTCACACACCATTCAAGGAACTGTGTCGTATACAATTTTATTACTTTTACAACTGATCACAATTATTTTGAAGTAAGAGAACACAATAAAAGTTTTAAGTTGTTAAAATAACATATTTTGTCACAAAATACAGATTTGATTAAGAGGGGTCAGTTTCAAGTATATTGTGTATCTTTAAAAACAAACAAATGTAAGTGAAATAATTGTTCTGTAATAGTGAACTACTTTTTCCTATTGCTTACACCATCTGAAAAAATGCTGAGTATTTTGGATTGACAGAAAACAAAGTGATAACAGTAACAATGAAAATGAATTTGTATTTCTTCCATTATGTAGAAATAGATTACTAGTGTATAATGAAGCATATAATAAGGCAAACAATATATAGGAAGATTATTATAAGGACTGACATTTTTATGCAGCTAAATACAGTACTGCTGAATTGTAGCTATTTACTTTTCAAGCTGTTGGGATTGTGCTCTTTACAAAAAGGCTATTCTCCAGAAATGTAATTTTCTATCACATGGAGAAGAGTAGATGCATAAATGTATATAAATAGGTGTATGACATTTCTCTCACTGCCTCAAGAAAGTACCAGTGTTTGTAAAAAAATTACATTTGCTATCTAAAACCTAGTGAGATTTACAAATTACCTTCCCCCCACCCCAAATCACTGTAATAGCTTCAATATTAGCCATTTGCAATACAAAATACATCCATTTTACTAAGAATCTTAAAGAGCCATGTGCATATGAATTTAACTTTGTTATTTGAGCGTATTGTTCTTCATAACTTTCCTGTCTGTTTTGAGTATATATTGTGTGATACCAGTCATAGGCCAAAACACAGAGGTTGTAGGTGACCATGATGAAGTTGCATATAATTGTATCAGCAGAGAGTTCAGAACAGTGATTGTTGGTCAGTATTACTCAAGCAGCAACTACACTTCTGGTAGTCACTTCCATTTCTCTAAGCCCTTTTTATAGTACCCCCCTTGACAGCATTTACTGTTGCAATGTTCAGTCTGGCTTTAGATCATATTGATAATTCAGCGATCTTAAATTTAATTATAGGTCGGTAATTGCAACCACCTTTAGTTCCTGTCCACCTCCTGTAGGTTTGATTATGCAGTCAAATTAAAAACTCATCTCCTCCTCAGCTGTCTGGAGCCAGCAACTCAGTTCTTTGTGGTATTTTAATACCTTTCTTTACATACAGCTAAATGTAGACAGTTTTTATGAGAGCAGATGAAATAATTGGCTTTGTTCTAGTAGGCTGCATTGCTCCTTCGATTTCTCCCAGCATTTTGTGTTTATCAGAACACTCAGAACTGCAGGCTAATAACACTATAATATTAATATAGTCTTACGATAAAGACATGATATTCAAGCAATCGTGCAGATTCCACTCCTATACCTGTCCTTTCAATATGAGGTAATTATTTCTCTAATCTCTAAATTGTAATATCTGTAATCTCTAAATTGTCTGTAAATTCTGTAAGCTCTAAGTTGTAACAACGGCCATAAGTAAAGTTGGAAGCCTCTGCCATACAGCTCGAAGCCGCGAAGTGGTTCTCCAGTTTCTGGTGCATTACAAGAAATATGATGCTATCATTCCTCTTTCAATAATTTTATTTCCTTATGTGATGCGTTAGAACCCACTGTCCATGACTTGTATTTTAGGGCTGCCTGTTACAAAACCAAACTCTATGAAGATGACATGTAACCTCACAGACTTGTGCTGTTTTGTGTTGCTTCATAGCCAACACTCTGTAAGCATTATTTTGAAAATGTGAGTAAGGTTTAAGGACTTATGGAGAACACTTCCTTTCTCATATTGTTTTAGGAATGTCTGCACAAATTAAACTTTGAATATGCTAGGAGTTTTATTCAGCACAAGAAATTAAGGGATTCAGTGATTTAGCCAGTAACCTATCAGAGGCCACTAAGAATTGGAACTAGAATAAACTATGGCCCTTTTCTAATGAGTGAAAAAGTATGATCTAGAAATGATTTGTGACAAGTTTGCAAGTAGTCTTTGGTAAGAAGATTAAATGCTGAAGAATTAAGCAATTATTGTTTTGGAGAATGTATCCATTTCTGTGACACTGCATGCAAAATAATGAAAACATCTGTTTTATTACACTTTTCATTCTTCAACAATTGATTTCAAATATTGATTTAGCAGATAATGTCTTAGAGAAAGAATTAGGAGACAGAGCGGACCAAGATTACGGTAAGAAATTTCGAAACATTAAATTGAGTTGCAATGGTAAATACATAATTATAAGGACATCTTATAAGGACCTCCAAAATGGCTCAGTTTTAAGAAACATAGTTTAGAACTGGAACATATTAAAAACTAATCCTCTATAGAGCAATAGCTACAAATATATGGCTATTGTTCAGAATAGCACTGCTCATAATTCTTGTTCCAGATGTAATCCTAACTTTACAATAAAATCCTGTTTACATGTTTATATTTAGCAGTTTAGTCAGTCCTGAAAATATTCATTTTTCCAGTATACATTAAGATGTAATGACTGTTAATTTATTCAATAATGTAACAGCCATATTTTGTACTCACTGTTTTCCTAAAATATCTGATATCCTTTTCAGGTATTTTTCCAATGGTGCCAGCAGGAAATCCTTATGACACAAGCAAACCAGAAGATCAGTATCATGTTATTGCTACTGAAACAGGTAATGTGTTCACATGAATTGAGTGTTCTGGTAAAAATATTAACAGTGGACTCAGTTAAATTAATCTTTAACAATTTCCATTATTGTCAATGGAAGGAAGCAGCCTATTTCCCCAGGAAGTGCCCTGAAAAAGTATACTTTTGAATAACATTTCAAAGATTTTAGTCCTCTTTGTAGCTGTGGAAACAAGTTATTTCCCTGTCTCCCCAGACTTTTATCCAAATCTACAGTTCAGCAGTCCTTGAAATCTGCACTGCTGTCTCTGACCCTGGTGAGTCTCTGTCAAGATCCAAGATTTCAAGCAGTGTTCACCCGGCTGTGGAGCATCTCCTTCCAGGCTGTGGTAGCCCATACTTTGCCTCTGTCTCCTCCCCACCTCTTCCCCAGTGTAACAAACATATGGTGCATACATTCTCTCTTATATCTGATACCTGGGGCTTACAAAAAAGGCACAAATTAATCTTTCCTAACAGATAGGGAATGAAGTTTCCAGTTATCTGCAGAATAAACACTGTGCCATAACTTCACCAAGTACCCTGTGTTTTAAGGAATACCACAAAAGTTTTGCTGAGATTTCTAGCAGACGTGGCACTTGATATTTTGAAAATGGATGCCTACTGCCTAGGAGTCATCTGTAATGCTCTCAGCTCCTTCATTTAGCAATTTATATCCTGAATAGAGTTGCTGCAGTTCATTAAGAGTTGTAGCATGGCCTTAATTCAAGGAATTGAAAATCTCTGAGGAGCAACTCAGGATTTGACAGGATTACACCGTAGGACTATGGAAAGCTGGCGCTCCCTTTCCACACTTGCTGCCTGGATTTAAGCCATTTTTTCTCACTGATGTTCCCATTGTTTGTGACTCCAGAGGAATAGATATACTGATGAAGTGTATTTTGAAGTCAATAATTCTATTTTTACAAACAATGCAAAGACTCTCTAGCTAAAACTCATAAACAAAGCCAACTTGAACATTCACATTTATTCTTGCTAGTGAAAATATGTTCAAAAGAGGGCAATTGGTAAGAAAGTCTCCATACTTTGTATGTTAAATGTGTACTGTTATAAAACATGAACATATGGTTACTGAAAAACAGTCAGACCCTCTCTGGAAGTTGTAGACCCCATCCTCTATTCTAGGCAGGTAACAGAGTGCCAGCTTGTACCGTTCTCCACTCCTTTTGCCCAGGGACTTGCAGGTGAGCACCTTTGGCTCTCTCCACATGGGTCAAGGAAGGACAGTGTATGTTTGTCTTTTAAGAGGAATGGGGAGACAAGAGCAGGGTTTGTTCCTCTTGTGGTCACGCATGGGTGGAATCTAACATGTAAAGGCCACTGAGCAGACAGGTTATACAGACTGTAGAAACAATAGTCTGTGAAATATACTCTCTTTAAATGTTTGAATTTTCAATTATAAAACTGGAAATCTCACATTGTTGCACATAGAAAATACCAGAATTTAAATTGTTAAATGATGTTTTGCACATTTCTGGAGAAGTACTATTTTATTCTTGATATTGCTGAGTCATATCTTTGGAGCTCTTCCTATAGAAAAAAAGTATGAATTCTCTTTTGTGTAATTTAATGTATTTCTGATATTTTACTCCAGATTTTTACTCATGTGGTTAAGAGTATTTCAACATGGGGGACATTAATGAGAGCTTTTTGTCTTGTAGGTATAATTCCAAATCTAATTTATGTTGTAATACCCACTATACCACTACTGCTGTTGATACTGGTGGCTTTTGGGACTTGCTGTTTCCAGATGCTTCATAAAAGGTAAACCATACTAATCCAAAATGGTCTTATAATGCAGAATCCATGTTTCCATTGGCAAGCCATTCAAACTGAAAGACTGCTTACATCTGTCCCCAAATATGCAAATAAGCATATTTTCATCTGTTAAAATCCAAGTAGTTTACAGCAGAACATTTACCTTCAGGCTCTTCCACAATACACTGAAATAGTTCCAGGTCTCTCAAAGTATACTGCCATTAGGACTTCACCTGTATCTGAAGAAGGTATCTTTGCTGAATTTTTTATATGCTGTCAGAACTTTTACTTCACCTCTTCCATCATTATTACCACCTGTAGAGCATCTGGGCTTTGGGGAGTAATAGTGGGGTCCTCACTGATACAGGGTGAACTCAAGGACTCAGTTTCTGACCAAAAGTGCATTTTTTTCCAAGGATAAGTCTAAGGGGCCAGCAGCTGTTCAATGCTGCTTCAGTGCACGCCCCATACGAGCAACAGATAGGCCACTGGAGCAGACAAATGGAAAACAAAAAGCAAACACATGTTTTGAGCCACATGCCAACTCCTTTGTACATCATGTATCTGTCAAAAAAGATGCATAACGTAAATAAATATGTGTACTTAGAAGTAGTATCAAACACATGTATTATTATGCAAATAGGAAACATTTCAGCCTATGAAATACGATATGTTTTGATCCATGCTTTAAAATTATTTGGACTTTTTTATCTTTCTCAAAATATGATATACCAAGATATGACAACATACAATATTTTTTTTTTTTCTGAACTAATCTTTCTGAAACTTTCAAAGATAATTTTCATTCTGCAGGGTTTTTTTCAGGTAGCATCATCAAGTTAATGTAATCCAGAAAAGCTTAAACTGAAATGTGTTTTATGGATAAACACTATTCTGGTAAAATAAAAAGAGTGATAAACAGTTTCACAAGCTGTTACCCATCTTGAAGAGCAGGAAT
>NW_010121923.1:25169-40342 GCF_000699245.1 Pterocles gutturalis
AGGAATATAACATTACTGTTGTAGGAAATTAGAAAAAAAAAATTCCTCCTTTTAGTCTTTATTTTTTTCTTTGTGTTTTTTATTTAGCATTTTCTGCAAATAACTGAAATACCTTATATCAAGTGAGAAAATACTCAAAATATCAAATCTACTTATATCTGTATGAATTCGCAGCACTTCCATAGTGATGTGTCTCATTAAAACAAGTCAACATAAAAAAAAATTATTATGAGGTCTGCATCATGAACTAGATTATGTCTTTATGCTATGCACTTTCCTATAAAGAAAAGGAAAATGTGCATTTTCCAACCTGTCTTACAGAAGGCAAATTCATTGTTACGAATGTTTATATCCAAACCTCGGTGTTGGGGCTGTAGAAGGTTGGAAACTCAAAGCAAAAATAGTAATAAAGGAATCATGTGTGTAACAATAGCAATTGTATAAGTAATATAACTCTGGGACCCCTATTACAACAAACCTGGATTGCTTGGTAAGTATGACATACATGTTCATACCTTTTCTGGCAGCTCTTTCTTTCCCTCGGAAAGGTTCAGCATTTGAATACTCCTGGGAAAACAATGAGAGATCCATGGCCCGCTGAAATCAATAGAAACAGTAGTGTTGACTTCAGTGGGCTTTGATCAGGCCTTTGATGCTATAGCAGTTCATCCAGAAGTAATTCATCTGAACTTCCAAGACTTAATAATTGCATGAGACAGGTATTGGAAATTCAGCTTCGAAGATTGTATTTTTTCTGTTAGCTGATTAGTTTGGTAGATTAAATGATACAAAAATCAGGGAGAAAATGGATTTGAATCAAAACAGATTTTTTTTCAGAATGTTCATTTTGGGTTGCACCAAAGCTTTTAATTAAAGAACATAAAACAAATTTTCTTTAAAACTAATTAAAGTCAAAAGAGGATATTCTGGCATCACCAAAAATGAAGTATTTTCTTTTTTATCTGTTGAAACAGAACTTTGTTTTTTAAAATGTTTCCCGGTCTATTTTCAGTTATATTTCCACATATGACCTACCTTGTGAATCATTTCGGTTCATCACAAATACACAGTCCTTGGGTAAAAAGCAAATCAAAAAAAGAGGCAACTACTTGAACTGATCATCTAGACACTGTAAAGGGATTCTGTCCTACTGGGGAAGGAGGGATCCCCAACTTTCCAAATGAACCTGACTTCTCATTCTTTTTTAGGCTTCCACAACATGGTGACCTTTCCTCTGAAAGCCACAATCCATGGCCAACCAGGACATGCCTAGCTTGAAAGGTCATGACTAATTTTGCCTGGCGTTGGGCTCTTAAAGGGTAGTAGTAAGGCAAATCAAAACATCTTCCCTGTAGCTAATAGAAATGATCAGCTCATTCATGCTTAGATGCTCTCCCTTTCATTTCTTCCAGGGAAGCAAGGAGAAACTGCTTCAAAGACCCATCTCCATTATCATCTGAATGCCTTGCAGAAAGTTTAAATTCCAACCTGGTATATTTCTCAGTTTTTATGATTGCACTGTCAAACCAGTGATATGCTGAAGCGATTTATTGTATCTTCCTTACTTTCTTACTAAAACCTATTTCCTGAAACAGATGTATAGCTGTTGAAAATCATCATAGGTTTGCTGAAGATAAGCTCATTTTATACAGCTAAAGTTCTGATCCAAGGTATTTAGAAATTGTTCCTGCTGTGTGGCAAGGACTCTCCGTTCAAAGCATTTCATCATTAATTTACCAGATATGCCTGATTTTTCTGTATTAATCTGGAAGGAAGTAATGAATCAGTTTCTTAAAGAAACAAGTGCTGAAACTACTCAATTCATTGCAATTGCTTTGTTTATAGCCTTGTGGCCTGATCTAAAGTCCACTGAAACCAATGGGAGTCTTTTAAATTGCTCCAATGGGCTCAGGTACATAATGCATTACTTTGTAGGACTTCAGAGGTAAGTCTGGAGGGACTGAAAACTGCTCTACTATCCAGCTCCCTCAAAGTACATTTTAAATCAACTCAGACTTGCTTACGTTTACACATGAGGAAAGGAGTAAAACTGAATGTATAGGGCTGTTGGGATCTTGACTCTCAGGTTTCCAACTTGCAGAATTATGTAGGGCTACTGCTCCTCCTCTGGTCTTTGCTTAAATGGAAATAAAAATCAGTGTGAAATATTCTGGCTAGAGACTAAACCATTTTGATTGAAAAACAGCTGCAGTGGCTCATGAAGTGCCTTTGCTTTTCAGTGGCCTGCAGTGCACTCTCATCTGCCATCTAAGTGAGGGAAGGTAGTGTGTTGTGGCAGTCATAGCAGAGATGCTACCCCATGTGGAAAGACTGGCATCAACTTACAGGGTACCTCAGGGCTTCCTGTAAAGATTAGAGGGAATGTGTTTGCAGTGTTGCAGAGCAAGTACTTTTGGAACCAGTTTTATCTTTTTTATTGAAAAAAGCACAAACATGAAAACTACTGTTGACAGTTTTGAATGAAAACTAGGTCTAAGGAAGCTTTCTACCAGTCATTCATTGCTAGGAGTCCAAATCATAAGCCATTACTTCATTAGAAGTTAAGTTAAGCCCTGAATGGAAGAGGCTTTCTGGTGTACCAGTGCACATTGGCACCTGTTAGTGTACCACGGTCATGGGGGTGCAGTTCCAGAATGCACATGGGCAGGGTTCCGGTAGCCCTCTGGGGTGGGTGGGCTGCACACTGAGTGCTTTGGACGTGGGCTCAGGGGTGTGCACGCTCCCATCCCTCAAAATGTCCTCCCAGACGAGGGAAGTGCCTAGCCTCCCACCACCCTAGTCAAACAGTGCCCACACCCATCTCTGAGAAGAGCACTCTGTATGAGCAGGTGTGGGTGGATATGAACTGAAATAAATACATAAATATGGGCAACATCAATTCAGTTCTTGGGAGGAGCACTGCTAAGCAGGGTGGTCTGGTAACTTTAGTAACAGTTGCTTACCTTGACCCACTGCTGCAGTGCTGTGTTTGGCACAGCGTGGGCATGACTCTTTTGTGGATGGGGAACCTATGCCATGAAAAACAAAGCAACAAAAAGTGGCCTTCAAATAGGGGGTGAAATACCCAGATCTGATCACAAACCTGCATCAGGACTGCAAAGGCACACATGCACTGAAAATAGTTTATATTTTTATTTTTCAGTAAAGGAAGAACAAAAACCAGTCCAAACCAGTCCACACTATGGATTTCAAAGACGCCTAGGAAGGACAGTAGCATGGAGGTATAATGATTTACTGACTGAAAGCAAAGCAAAAATAACATTTTGCAGTCAGGCTGTATTATAATGTCGTCAAAGAACATTAGCTTGGAATGGCTTGAAAATGCGGAGGATCTACAAGAATGAACTGTAAGCTCCCCCTTGAGGCAAATGTTCAGATCACTTTTATATAATGTTTGATTATTAATTTAGTAACAAAATATGCCATGCTAAATTAAGGGTATGTGTTTATTTTGCTAAGAGATGTAAGTCAGCTAGTTGTGAGCAATGAAATGAACAGAGCATTTGAAGTTTTTATGGGAAAATATCTACAATGTATATCAGTTTTAAGATTGTTTGTAGTTAAATAAACCCTCCTTGTTTCCGTTAGTCTCCCATGCATTGTACTGTAGTTGATGTACTGTAAATGGAACTGACAATTTTACAATGTAACAATTATTTATCTTTGCATAAATGTTTGATACAAAATATTTGTTTAGTATTTATTTGCACACTTAACACAGTGTTTGATCCTCAGGTACAAAAATTATTTTATTACTTATTAACATGGTCACTAGCAGAGATAGCCACCATGTTGTGATGTGCCATCTGATGTGGAAAAATTCAAGGATTCATGAAAGTCATTTGATGTCGTATAATTAATTCACTTTAGCAGGGAATGACCATGACTTGTTGACATATTGGTCTAAGTTCATTATAAATCACTTGGCAAGTGATACATCATTAATGAGGTGTCCTTTGAAGGCAGCCGTTAGTTGCTATTTAGGTAAAATATTTTTCACTTTTTCTGAGGATAAAATAATACCACAATGGGCAAGAGTTTAAGATTAAAATTACCTGTTTCAGTAAATCTATGTAAAAAGACATTAAAGGTTATTTAAATATGGCTAACAGTTTGTTAGGAATAATGTAATGTTGGATCAAAGAGAAGACAAAAGGCTTTTCTTGGAAGTAGAACTAATAGATTGATCCCAAGATTACTTAGACTATTAGCTAGAAAAGCGTTAATTGTGTTAATTGATAGACAGATTTAGAGGTAACCTTGATGCACTTAAAGTTGTCTTTTAGCATTATTATTAACATCATTAATGTCCATTCTCTTTGGTTCCTTAAGAGCATTCTGTGCCATAAGAATGGCTTTACCAGTCATTCGGAGTAGATCTTGGGGTATAGCAATAGCACTTTGGCTGATTTGTTGGTGACAGTCTGGTGCTGTAGCAGATAGTTAAGGGGTTTTGCTGCAGTTTCAGCGAGAATTCTGGAGCATGAATTCAAGCTAGCTGGCTTTCCATTCACACAGATGCAAAACTACTGCTGGGTGAAAGTTGTGTAGAGCCAGACAGAAGCAAAAGCATATTACTGTTTGGGTTGGCTACATTGTGCTAGCTGATGTTGACCACAGTTTTGAACTTCAGAGACAAATGTGTATCAATTTTTCAGAGTAAAGGAAAAAAAAAACATTTGAAGTTCAATACCACTAATACTAATTGTGCAGTGCTGTTGCTAAAGCACTTTTGGAAGCATCTTAAAGTCGCTGTTGTGCCATGTTTTTGCTTCCTCTTTGAAGAAGTTCAGGTTAAGTTTTGCTATTCCTACTTACAGTATTCTGTAGTTTTTCCAGTTATTCACAACTTCATTCTTTGCACCATCCCTTACTTCAGTTTCCTTTGTAGTGATTATAGAGAGAAAATACTATGTGATCCTATATGATCACCAAGGCCAGAATTGTTTTTCTCCTGACTTATGTATTGCTTAACTGAGGGCAAGAGATTCCTCTTTCTTGGGAACAGCTGCAGTAAAAAACTTTTTTTTTTTGTTTTTGTTTTTGTTTTTTGTGGTCTCGAAGGATTAACTCCCCAAAGAAAACAGGGAAGGAGGGAGAGTGAAGACTTACATAAAACGATTTTTTGATACTTGGTGCTTCCAAAGGACAGGTAAAGGTGTAGCAACTGGTATTCTGATTAATGCGGCAGAAGTGACAGAAGTCATTTCCATGCAGCAATTAGAAGAATGTAAATACCTTCAGATGTCTTTCTTACAGGGTGAAGGTGATTTCTGGGCAATTACCAGCATGGACCAGCCTTAAACTCTGTGTGAAGGAAGAATGGAAAGTGGCATACAATGCTTTTATTATAATGAACTCAGATTCTATATGTAAATAGGAAATAATTATTATGGGGACAAAATATTTTCATATCATATCACCCGTTAGGGGAAGGAAATAGTTTCCTTCTGTGTATTTCCTTTGCTTAGGATGTTCCTAGGTATCAGGTAAAATCTAAACAATCTTAAGAATCCTCTGTAGAAGACTGCAAACAGTGCGCGGATAAAACTTGTAGTCTTATGACTTCCGCCTTTTATTTGACGATTCTATTCCACGCAAAACATAAAAATGCTATACACACACAAATCCTGTCATCTTTGTTTCCCTTATTTCCACACACAAAAGGGAGATAGGAGTAAGGGTAAAAGAGGAAAGGAAGAAAGATAGGTGTGTTTCACACTTGTAGAGAATACCTAGAAGTTAGACTTTATGCTGGTATTTCCTTTGGATTTTGTTGGGGCTTCCAGAAAAAACAACAGGTATTTATGTGGCACGGTCCATTAGTGTCAGCAGAACTGCTGTTTGAGAAGAAAAATAAAAACCCCCAAAACCAACTCTCCCTGTCCTTCACACTCACATTAAACTCTACAGAACTGGGAAAGGAAAATTATTTCTAGTTTCAGGTGATGTTTCATCAACTAGAGCCACTTTGAGTAAGCTTGTTGGCTTTTATGTACAGTTACACAGTCCCCTCGCAGTGACCATGTTCCCTTCTGCTCACTGCCTTTCTAAAACTCTTCCAAATGGCAGCAAGTAGGTGAGCTGAGGAACTGAAGAATGAACAGTGAACCTTATCTAGTCCTTCAGTTTGACATTTTAAAAACTTTGTATTCCCACCACCCCTATTTTCCCCACGTAATATAATTTTTTTTTTTTTTTTTTTTTTTTCCGTAGTGATATTGGCCTTTTGCAAGCAAGGAGCACCTGAGAGAGAAAGCTGTTGTTTCCTTTTTCAATGTTTTGAACTTTTTTGGGTGCAAGCTAGTGTAAGTTAGCATCAAGCTTCCACCACATATTTCAAAGCATCTTGGACCTGTGACTCTGAAAATAATCCATTCGCCCTACATTTTAACATAGTAACAACTGGCTTCTCCATAGGTTAATATGCAGGCAAATGAAGTAATGAATGCTGAATGAAGGCTAGAATGTGGTTGACTAAGGTTATGTTAATTTTATCTAGACATAAAGTACTTGAAATAAAATGTTTATTTTTAATTATACTAGTCTATATTACATATGTTTCTATACCAGAGTTTATAACATTAAAATTTTTAGTCTGAGGGGATGCTTTATTAATGTATGCCTCAAAATACATCTACGCTTTGCATTTTGAGAAGCAAAAACCACACGTATATAGGAGTATATTACTGTATTTCTGGGAAGCACATTTTCTAGTAACTGAATCTAGTAACTCAAATTTTTAAGTTGGCTCTTGTATTTCATTAACAGACTGAAACACCATTTACAATAGTGATGTATGGTAAATAACGCAGAAATCATGTCACATTTTAATTAAGCATTTTAATGTAATTGTTTCATCTGAATCAATTTATACTGATTGTAGAATGCACTTTAGTTTCAGTGGCTGTTTTCAAGTGAAGGAAAGTAACAGGAGAAACTAATCCACAAGATAGAATTTGCAACCTTAACATTTTAATGTTGAAACTGTGTGTTTCATATGAAAGATGTCTAAAACACCTTTTATCTTTTCTCTGGCTTAATTACATCTGTGGCCACAGATGTATTGATAAAGCTAAATATTTTGGTGTGGACCCAGTCCCCTAATTCTTATGAAGACCTGAAAACAGTTTGGGACTTGATATTTTTTGTCTGTGACTGCCAACCTGTGTTTGTAAGCTACCCTTGTACTTTGAGCAGGTCATATCTGCATTTAGCTTTCTAAGCACCAACTGTGGGAGCTCCTTACAAAAATCATACATCTGTGTGTATATGTGTAGATACACATACACAGTAAGTTAGAATGCATTTTGTATTTTCATGCAGTACTTTGGAATTTGAAATATATTAAATTCCTGCACTAGGCTGAAAACAGAAATAAAGGAAATGCATCATATTACACTAAGACACCGTTGAATATAAGGCATTTCAACAAGTAGATAATTATATTTTAATGGAAACGTATTCATAAAAGAGCTCAAGAAGATTAAAAAAAACCCTTTTTTTTTCTTCATATTCTTTCCCCTTCAGAATGCTTTAAGGGCCTACCATGATAGTTTTTATACAAAGCACAAAATCAATATTAAAATTCACCAGTAAGGAAAAAGCATGTAATATATCAATGGAACCCCATTACTTTTTATTCACCGGGAATAGTTGATACTTGTTTTTGACAGATTTTTTTTCAAAAGACATAATTTTTTATGAGAGGAAGTTGCAGTATTGTGAGTCTGTGCTTGAGTGTACTCAAGCACATATCTTTAATTGCTTGAATAATTGCCAAAGCATTTGCCTAAAAAGAAAACTAAAAAGCTATATTCAATCCTTATTTAACTCCATTAATTCCAAACGAATTACACAAGAGAGAACTTTTGGCTTGCTTTCAGTTTATTCATTAGAAAGCAGCATGATACATGATCAGCCTTTGTGCACAATCCATAAACCTCATTCCACTGGTTTTTTTAATAGACAAGACAGAAGAGCCCCCATGAGCCCAGTTCAAACAGATAACAAATTCTTCATTTTGATATGTGGTGAGATTACTGAGAATAGTTGACTATCGTTTAAAATGAAAATGCACATTGAAAAATACAGCATCAAAACATAAAACCAGGTAATGTTTGGCCTGAAATTAATGATTTAGACCATTTTTTCAGTAAAGTATTTGCAGTCTGCAAACTTTTTTTTTACTGCCCATGCTTTGTAAAGCCTTCCATTATGCATTTAATGCACTGGTGTTCAAAGAAGCTGTTTCCTCACAGCCTCATATAAAAGAAAAAGTAAAATGATTAAACTATTTATTAACAAAAGCACAACATCTGTTTTGAAATATTACTCTCAATTGGTAATGGAGTGCTCAATTATTAATATTTTCCTCCTAAAAATTTAAATATTTATTGTTTCTCTAACTGTAAGATTGGAATGCCAGTTTACATCATTATACAATGGCTTACTTTCAACCTTTAAGTTTTATTTCTATAATTAAAAAGTATCGAGCTAATAGATTATTTTTTTGATCCAGTCCACAAACATGGTGACTCGAACATACACTCCTGGTCGTTTGGGGAGTGCACACTCATAGCCAAATGATGTTACACCAACCAAAAACCACTTATTACCATCTTCAAATGTCAGAGGGCCACCTGAATCTCCCTGCAAGATGAAATTCAAAAATTAAAAACATTGAGCAGTGTCGACTCTGAAGCAGAGCCTGCTTATGATGCTTTGCTTGTGTTGGTACTTAATCACAGGCATTGTATCCCTGTATGTCCCGTGCACCAGAAGTGAGATCAATATGAGTTTTTTCACATGGAAATGTTCTTGGGATAATCTATTTCCTTTTTTTCAAATTTTTTAAAGGCTGTGATCTTAAGTTCTTGTCAGTCTTTCAATACAGGACTGGGTTTCAAATGATTTTTTTTAATTTTTTTTTTTTTTTTTTTTTTTTTGCTTATTCAACTTATTTTTCTTCAACTTTCACAAAACCTGGGTAAATGCATAGGATTATATTTTAGTTTAATCTACTCAGCCCTAATGCAGTTCTATTTTTGGTCACCCCAGAGTTTCTGCAATTTCAAATTTAGAGAAAAAGATGGCACAATTGCCAGAAGAGGAGGTGTCCTTTTTGCACATGTCCTTCTCAATAGGTTAGCAGATCTAGCATTGCAGTAGAGTGTGGAAAATGAAATTTGATTCATCCCACAGCCTGAGTGGGGGATAAATCAGCCGTGAGTGTCTTGTTTTGATGAGGAAGAAAACAATGACTATTTTTCATTGCCATTGAGTTAGTTGAACCAGTATTTTGTCTTCTCATGACCCTGTGAATGGAGCTTTATGGGAGACTTCTGCAAGGATTTGGACATTAAAATACTTCTGCCCATAACTCTGGGGCATCTGCCAAAGTTCAAAGGCTGTGACAGCAGCCTAAGGGCTGAAGCACTATCAGGACTCACTTGTTTGTCTTTGCTTATGCTTGAATGGTCATTGATCACAATGATGGTCACTTCTACTCTATATCAGCCTATGGGGCTACACTGCTTTTTTTCAGTATGAGGTTCAGAGGGCAAAAAGGAAAGAGGAAAGCCACAGAGTCTGAAGGAATGGCAAGTGAAATTGGGCTTGCATACACTCCTCCTAGACAAAACTAACCAAAGTCACTGGACCTTATGAAGGCTTAGGTTGTGAGGGCAAGGCAAGAGCAATTATGTGAGAGTGCTCCTCATCAGACTTGAGGAGAACCAGGCAGTCTCCATGCCATAGATTCCATATTGCTGGAAGAAAAATTATGTGACGGTCAACTCCAACTACATCCTTGAAGAGGAGCAGCGTGTTAAAAGCAGAGCTCAACTGGATAAAAACTAGATCCCCAGGAAGCAGCATGTGAGACCAATGAAGAAAGGCAGCCTCTCCAAAATAGTGTGACAGCCACTCACAGAAGGTCTCCAGAGTCTGCAGATTCTGTGAAAAAGCATCATTGCTATCCCTAAAAGCATTTCAGAGACTTCAATCTATTTGGTATTTATTTCTCTGCACCCTGCTTTTCCCTAAGTGTGTCCCTCTTTCCTTCGTGCAATTACTCAGCACTACTTATTATAAGAAGCTTAGTGCGGAAATTTTCCAGTCCTTATATTTGTCTCCCTTCATGGTTGTTTGTGTCAAGATAAAACAAAGTAGATTTTAATCTTTTCAACTTCTATTATGATAAAGTATAAAATGGGCAAAATACCATGAGTAGAAGTTATATTTGTGGACAGTGATTGTCCCAGTTTTAATGGCTGGAGGATCAGGGAACATTTTATTCAGTAATTAGATGTGGTATAAACTAGAAGTGGAAATTAGTCGCTTGTATTTACCTGACAGGAATCTACTCCTCCTGTGTCATATCCCGCACAGATCATATTCTTAGTAATACTATATTCTGGCATCTCTTCTTGGCATTTTTCATTTGAAATGAGGGGGACCTCTGCTTCTTGCAATATATCTGAAGTGGGACCTGATGAAAATACAAAGTATGTTTGCCCATTGTAATAAATATGTACATCCTGCTCAGAACACAGATGGTTTTGTTCCTGTTTCAGCATGCTGAGCACACTACTGAGCAGCAGGAAGCCCTGCCTCACCACTGTGTTATTCAGACTTATACCCCTGTAACACAGTCAGTGGTCAAATGGTGCTCATTAACTGAATCCTGTCTTTCATTTGTGCAATGGGACTGAATTTGGTCATAATTAAATCAATTTTACTAAAATCAATTACTATGAACTTACTGTGGGGAGATCTAAGGGGTAATTAAGGGCTTAGGATCTTGGATTGTCCAATGTTTCCTCACTATTAGTTGTGTGACTTTGATTGAGTATTTCAAGTTTCTATAAAAATTGCTAAATCCTACCGAAAATTTTAAATGCAATTTTATTCTGAAAATAGAGAAGCAAATGCATACAAGGAACTGTGGAAGTGAAATGATGTGGTTATTATTCCACAGAGACTCCAAATCTGGAGCATGTGTTACACAAACAGAACATATATTTCACACAACAGTCAGTATTCTTGACTTCTGGGGAAAATCATTTGCACATTGTCAGAAAGACTAATCTTCCTCCTCCTCCGCCAGCCAATATCTATAAATAACATGTACACATTTCATATTGAGGAAAGTAGGCATCATAACTTCTAAGGGGATGCAATAAGGTTTTTTCATAATTTAATGATTTTAGGTATGTATATTTTTTCTAATTAATATGTTATAACTCTATTACTTTGCTTTAGAGGAGGAACAGTGGAGGGGGATAGTTCTCAAATTTTGGTATAAGGAGTACCTCTCTAAACTATTCAACCTTAGCAACCCCTGTGGAATCAGGATCAAAATTTCCCTCATGCCTTCATGCCTGTCATAATTTTCTAAGCAGATGACCCACCTTGGTTCGTAATACGACCCCAGCCAGCAATGGAGCAGTTAATTCCTGGTAAAAACTGTTGATTTTTTTCTGGTAAACAGATAGGTTGTATGTAATCTATGAGTGAGAAACAAACAATCAACTTCAGCTTCTTCCCTGTATACAGGTTTTTATGAAGTCATATATGAAAATGTTCACTAATTCAAACCCACTTCTTGAGCAAGATATCCAGGAAGTACTGGACTGACTCCAGAATGCTTAAGTTGTAAAAAATGTACAGCCACCCCATCACTCTTGTATGCTTAGCACAGTTAGAGTTTTGCATAACTGAGTAATTCTGTTTTGTGGGAAAATAACAACTCACCTGTATATTGCACTTTATATTGAAGGTGCATGAGAGCAATATCACTGTCTTTTGTGTTCTTCATGTAGTGAGGATTCATAACTATTTGATCGATGTTTCGAACTACTGTTGAAGGCTGTGTCGTATCTGATTGGTCATACAAGCCAAGAACTGCTTTCCATTGAGATGGTTTTAATTGCCTTCTGCAAGTTGAAAGGAATATTCACAATTATGAATGATTAATTAAAGTTTTGAAAAATATGTTAGGAAACATGGTAATCTTCAACTTCATGGTAATTCATAGCATTTGCACATTTTGTCAAAATAAATAGAATGTAGTCGATGTGCTTACAATTTTGTGATAGTAATCCTATCTTCAACTTCCACACTGTAGAAATATGTGGTTCATTTGTTATTTTAAGCTTATAATGCATTATTTATAAAGAATTAATCAGAGAGTAGTGCAGAGGAGGAAAATACATTAACTAAATTACTATGGCTTTTTAAACACTGTGAAGAATACTGCAGATTGCTCACTAGGCAATTAATATTAGTTCCAGTTAGAAAATTATTATTGAATACCTAAAGAATAATAGGTTAAAATGTCATTGGAAGTGCTGCAGCCCATAGACTCAGAAAATTGGTCTCTTAATTTTTTAGTCTAAATCAAAAAAGATATGCTAAAACAAAATATTATATAATCTGCATTTTTTGCTGAGCTACACATGCTGGTTTGAGGCTGTAATTAAGTTAGAGAACTTAATTATTTGCTATTTTTTAATCAACTATTTAATTGTTTCAAAAATATATTTTCAGCCTGATTGATGTTGAATTGTTTACTGCTGATCTTTTGGTTTGACATCAAGAGGTTATCTTGTTCTGAACTAGCAGCGTTTAAGTTAAATATTCAGAATTAAGGTGTGAAATTGCAGGCTCCCACTTCAGAAAGTTTTAGCAAAGTCAAGATGATAAAATGATATTTAACTGAAATAGAAAGGTAATTTAAGTGAAAAGGAAGTACCAAGACAGGTGTGGATTTATTGTGTGAAAACTAAGAGGACTTGATCCTTCTTTTTTCAGTGTCTTTTTGTGGAGTATAGCTCCTGTCATGCAATGAGGCAGCATTCATGTGTGGGCATAGTCTCCACTGTCTTGCTACTTAGCTATTGGTAATGAAAGAGCGACTGTAATTTTTAATAGTAATGTTTCTTTTTTTGCCATTCCAGTTTCTAGGTGTCTTCTACAGCACTTTTTTTTTTTTTTTTTTTTTTGGTTAAAGATGTTAAGGAAGCGAATCTTACAAAGTATTTAAATGTGCATCACTTCTTTGAGTGGTACAAATATCTAGATGATATCCAGTATTGCCTAAAAAATACGCGTAATCAAGATCCGTTCAAATGATGCACAGTAGATCTTGATCAATCTATGGTATTATACAGGAGTATCTGGCAATAGTGAGTCTACCTTTATGAGGTATGATGTAATCCTTTAAACCATGGGCAGAGATTCAACTAATTAATGGAGGCCGACATTGATTATGCCATTGCTCAGTATTAATACCATACATTTAAAGTGCAATTCTTCATTGTTCAGAAACTGCTGCTTTGTTTCCGTGTTTTCCATTATTTCTCTGCCTTAAAGTAAGGACTGAGGGTTTACCAGAAAGTACAGGAACCTTTAGCTGAGCCCACAGGTGGTTCAAAAGACAATAGTTAAACAGGGAGATAATTGTTAATTTTTTATATCAGTGTCACAAATTATTCATAATCTGATGTCTCCTTAGTGAATCTGCACATAAACCAAGTGTTTCATCATAATTAAAATAAAAAAGAAATTGCATGGTATGGATGTCATATGGCCATCTCAGCTAGTTGGAAAGATGCCCTGGAGTTACTGGAGAGAAAGAGGCACTTGTGAATTTATATTAATGTCATTCTAAAGTAAACATCTAGAAACCCTCTAAAAAGTGCCACTCCCAAGTGATTTCAGTGTGATTCTTTGAAAGTGTGTTTTGCTCTATACAGGATTGATTGATGGTTCAGGTCATACTTCAACCCAGCTTTACTGGCAACTACCTGCCATTTGGATACTTGCATGCTGTGGAAGTATCAGAATGTGTTTAGCTTCTGAGTGCAATGAACATTACCCATATACACAGTGTGCTGCTGTCACCAGCCATTCATCACTGACAAGGGAAGCTCCACAAACAGGTCTGGAATTAAAATGAATTGAAACTATCCAAGGCCAAGCTTCTTGTCTGGCATCGCTTCCACCTACAATCCTTGTTGCCTTGTTCTGAGTTGCCAGTTGTTTTCCACAAGCTAAAATTAAAAAAAAAAAAAACAAAAAAAACCAAAACAAAAAAAAACCTTCAACCAATCAAACAAACAAAAAAGAGCTGTAGATTTTTAGGAGGATATAGCATGTTTTATTAGACTTGCTAATATTCTTGGAGAAATAGGCTTTGTAGTATCTAAACTGCTATTCAAAAATACTATTACTCTAGAAACGAGTTTAGTGTTTTACAGGTGAAATCAAGATGCATCTTTATAACTTGAATTTAGACATGTTCTTTCCTCACACCTTCTGGATTTTTTTTTATATGTGTTTTCAGTATAGACCCGTCTCTAGTGTATATTTAATTCTGAAAATGTGAAAACTGTAGATTTTCCTGTGTTTATATCATTACGAGTGTGGCTTTTTTAGTCCATTCCCTAACCTTTCAGTTCCAACTATTAACATTGGGCTTTATGGACTGAACAATTTGATTTCTGTGTGAAATATTCCCAGGGTATGTGTACTTACGTTTAATGGTACATTGCAGATGAACCACCAGGTTGTTCAAACAGTGTTCTCTAGAATGAAAGTGCAATTAAATCACAAGTGTCTGCACACCAATGACTGTCAAATGTATACACATACATGCATCTATATATAAAAATGTATATAAGCATATATATACTTATAAGTACATTAGTTTAGCAGTATCAAACTCTGTCCTGGGTTTAGCAGTATCAAACTCTGTCCTGGGTTAAGCAGAGACAGGGTTAACTTTCTTCATAATAGCTAGCAAGAGGCTGTGTTTTGGATTTGTGCTCAGAAGAAAAGCCGATAAGAAGTGATGTTTATAGTTATTGCCAGAATACTCAAGGACAGATACTATCAGCTTCGTTGCTCCCCGCAGACGGGGGGGTGGAAGATCGTCCCTTTTTGTTCCGGGTCCCTTGGGTTTCCAGATGTCTCTCGGCTCCGGATTGCCTCGCTCCAGGTGGCCGCTCTCCCAAGGCCCTCCCTCCTCCCCACCCCAGTCAGCTCTCGGTCTGGGAGGCTCAGACTGTTATCTCCATTCTGTGAGTCTGGGAGCGGTGCACCACCCCCGTCTGGGGAAATTGTGAGTGTGGTTTTGGGACCCTCCC
>NW_010121924.1:0-11760 GCF_000699245.1 Pterocles gutturalis
ATTTATATTTAATGTGAATATTATTAGGAATGAAACATTCCCATTAATTTCCTTCCATGTGTTTCCAGACTTGAAAATACAGTATTTCTTGTAAGGTAGAGGTAAAGGTGTTAATTCTGTGTGATAGAAAGCCCATACCTTTGTCAGAGGAGATGGATACAAACAAATCATATAATTGTATCCAACAATACTCTTTGCCACAGAATAGGAAACAGTTTTGAAGACATCAGTACCTTTAAACCTGTATGACTGCTTGCAATGCAAAAAATACGACAGATCAAAGACCTAGTAGTTCCTCTCTTCTCTTCCCAGCTGCCTTTTCTTGTGAGCTCTGTTATGCTGGAAAATTATATTTCTCTGTCTGTTTTGGATGATATTTGAAAGTTCAGCTCAAAAGCTATGAGTGAGGAAGAGGCAGATCCTCACACAGATCCGATTGTGAGGTTTTATTTCCGTTAAAAACCAGACAGTTACCCAATTGCTGAGCCATCAGGGAATCTGTGGACACCAGCGCTCTCACCAGTGAAGGTAGTGACGTGCCCAGTGTCCACTGCTGATCATTTCCCAAGCTGTGGCTGGCTTAGGTGTCAATCTCCTCCCCGGGACAGCTTGGAAGTTCCCACCCTTCAATGTCCTTAGGCTGCCTTGGGCTAGGCATGTTCTGCACCAGCATGGGCAGTAGCCATGACCATCTGACATTCAAGAAGAGCCAGAAGAGGTTGCGTTAGAAGTGATCCTTTGAATATTTGACATCGGTAGCTGTGGGTAAAATACAGCAGCAGGGCTGGGAGCAGGACCTGGACCCAGCAAGGGTCTCACCATGCTGTGGGGTCACATGCTTCTGAAGTGTATGTTCACAGAGCCGCAGCTCTGACAGGAAGGACAGAGAGGGGCCACAAGGAGACTACAGCTGGGTGGCTCAGGTAAATAGCAGTTAAGATGTGCATGTTTGAAATTATTCCGGTAGAGGAAGGCATTGAATGTATCTCCCATTTTCTGAGTGCTCAACTTAACTTCTCTATCAGTATCATTGCTTTGTCCCTTGGCTCTGTCTTATCTGTAAAAAGAGTAGGTGATTTCCCTGGATCCAAAGTAAGGCAGGCACTCATGGTGTTTAAAAACCGGATGCTACAAGTTGGTAGAAGAGCTTCAGATCTTTGGTATTTCCCGTTGCCTAATTCAGGTGCAGCCCTGCTCAGGGTTGAGATTCACAGGAGGCAGCCAACTGTTTGCCTGGTGGATAGTGTATGTAGGTGCTCCAGCTAGTTCAAGAAATCCCTTTTGGGAGCTGAGCAACTGGCATGGCCGTGCCTCAGTCCTTTTATGGGTCTGATCTCAAGTAACCTGACAAAGGTCACATAAGGAAGCAGGTAGCTTGCTAAATCCTGTGTCGCTTTAATCAGTCTTGCACCTGAAAATCACTTCCAGCTGCTGCTTTTACAAAAAGCTGAATCCTCCTACAAAAGTAGCATTACACCCCCAGTGATTATTGCATACTGAAATGAATGGTCAGCTATGTGTAAGGTTATAATTTTGTTACTCTTCTCTGAGTGGGATATAGCTTGCTTAATGTCCCATACCATAAGCCTTCTCTGTTAGGGCTTCCGGTAAATAACTATTTGGTAAAAAGAAGGGAACAAAGAATCAATGTGTTCAGCACAAAACAGTTTTAGAAGTATTAAAACAATTACTAAAGTATTACATGGTGACATCAGAAGGCCACCATGATAGTTGGTTGAAGCCCTGTCTTCCTGCCCATCGTGTAGTATCTTTACCCTGGACAGCCCTCGATCTAAAAGATAGGGGGCTATGGATATATTTCAGCTGGTTTCTGTATTGTAGAGACACAGTGTGCAAACTCTCTCTCTGTCTTGTCAGGTTTACCTTTAGTGAAAATTACTTAAGTACCTCTGCTTAGCTTGTTTAGACTTATCCTAAGATGAGTCAGGACCTCACAGCATAGGATGGTATTCAGATGTGAGACCACACATCTTCCACGCAGCTGGAGTCTCCATTGATCCAAGATAAATTATAAAGTTCTTTGTTTCTTTTGTGGAATATCAAGAAAATACAGATACACAGCCATTTCTGCCTAAAATTCACACAAAAATATATGTTGTTCCATAAAACTGTCAGTAGTTTAACTCAAAGAAGGATGCACTCCATGCTGTAAATATTCAGAACTGCTCTCTAGCGATCATTTGCTACTATTTCATTGTGCGGAATTGTTCAGCAGCGCTAGTTTTTTTCCATGGACCTGCCGCCTGAAAGTTTGGCTTTTTGAATTGTCAGTGAAATACAATGCCAAGTATCTTCTCAGAGATGTATGGTTTTCCTCCTGATTTCTGTCCAAAAACAAGTTTAAAAATTTAGAAATTTAAACATTTCTCTTGACACCAAACAGGGAAAACACAAATTTGAAAAGCAGGCTCTTACCTGGAAATCATGATCCTAAGTGTTGTAACAGAAGTCCAAATATGACCCTAGTGATTTGCTACCCAGAGAATTCTGTAAGAGCATTTACAGTTGGTGATGCAATCTATCCACAAAATATCCTCTGATGGAGGAACAAAATCAACAGACCGACAGACACAAAAGAAAAAAGAAAGTCTACTTCTTAATTGTGTGACACAGTAGTCCTGGCAAAGACTGCCATACACACTCCTGACTCATTTCATTACTCTGCCCTGTACACTTTGATCTTATATGATTGTCCCTAGATTATAAAGCCAGAGGGACCATTAGATCATCTGGTCTGACCTCCTGTGTGCTGCAGGCCATTAAATTGCATTCATTACCCTGGTATTGATCCTAAGAACTTCTGCTTTGCCACAGCTTGTGTTCCAGAGAAGCGTGTGGTATTGATCTGAAAAAGACTGTGAATCCATCATTTCCACTACTATTTGTTTGAATATTATCCCATTGTCCTTATTAATTTTTTTTCCTTATTTCTAGTTGGATTTTGTCTGGCTTTGGTTTCAAGCCATTGGTTCCTATTTTTCTTCTCTACCCTAAACTGCAGAGCCTTTCGAGTATTGCTTTTTCCCATGGGAGTATTGGAACCATAAGCAAATCACCTCTTGTTCTTTTTAACAGACTCAGAATAAGCACCTTCATTTCTCCCTAAAAACCATTTTCTGATGCTCTCAAATGACTTGGTTTTTTTAAGATCTTCTCCATTTTTCTTGCATGTGTTTTTAAAATACAGATACCCAAGCTTTATATTTTGTTACTATACCAGTCTCACTAATACTTTATGTGGCTGCAAAATCATTGGCCACCACTGATCTGCACTCCCTTACAAGACTGCATGCAGAAAGATTCTTCTTCAGTAGAAGTAGATTTGAAGCTTCATATGGAGATGTATAATTTCATTCTATTTTGAGGTTCTTAATTTTTCACAGAACGAATTATCAGATGAAGTGTATGCATCAATGCAAGTATGTGTTTTGATTTCTTCAACTGGCCGTCCTTCTGTGAAGCTCGTGGTTTTGATAAGTTCAGCATTTCAATCAGGACAGAAAAACGTATTGCAGAAGTTTCCAGATTGCTCTGCTCTGTGCTTCTGATATAGAGATTGCACTAGTTCTCCTTATCCCTGCACTGCAATGAGAGCTCAGTGATAAATGGTTGTCTGCTGCGGTCTCTAGATCGTTTGAAGTCACTGCTATGTAGCCCCGTAGTTATTCAAAGGGACGTGCTTTACCTCTTCGTAAATGAATAATTTGAGTGTGTACAGACATTTTTCATTTGCAAAGGGCTCTTCTCATGAAGCAATCCCTATCTCCTATATGACAACCCTTCTCATCTGCAGATTTCATCAGTTTCTGATTTTTGTCTCATTTAAACTTTGCACCCCCTGAGAAGACAGCAGGCACAGCTGTCCATTTACAGTATGTCTTCAAAACTTGCTCTTTGGCAAGTTACCATGCATCAGCGAAGCTGTCACTGGACTTACTGCCCGTCAACCTAGCACAGAAAGCAGAGCAGTTCCCACTGGTCCCTCGTATTATATATGCGCTAAGCTTAAACAAAACTGGCCTGTCTGGTGCCAGCTCCTAAAGGCAAGGCTACCAAAAAAGAGATAAACGCTTCTTAATAAGCAAAAATGGGAAAAATCTCCATGGCCAGCAGGACTGAAGAAGCTCTTAGATATTGATAAGGAATTGATCAGATCCAAACTTGAAGTTAAAGAGCACCTTAAGCAGATTTCAGCCTCTAAGAGTAGAAAGTCAGGTTTTCAGAGGAAGAAGGAGACCTAGGTTTTTCACCTGAGCAGTTCCTGCCACCTGGAAAGATACTAGGCTAGAGCCAGGACTGCAACTGGGCTAACTGTCCTATCACCACCAGCTGTAGCTGCTGTCAATAGCTAGCTCTAAACTGATACAAACATATTTCCATGGCCAGTACAGCACAGTGCATTTGCTTTATACAGTGGGAGTCAGAGCTAAAAAACAATTTAGGCGTATAGGGGACGTCAATGCAAACTTACAGGTCCTTGGCCCTCAGAGTGGAATATGAAGCCCAGTGCTAGTCAGATTCAGCATTTGCAGAGGTACCTGCCACACCAAAACCTAAAGCCCACGTGCTTAGTGGGAAGCCCTTTTCACCTAGCCAACAGGACATAATAAGGACAAGGCTGAGCCCCTAAGCCTTGGTTTCTGAAAATGTCTATCCTGTGTGATAGACCCTGATGCAGCAGTCTTCAGAGCAACTGAACTTTGGGATGAAGGCTTGAGCTCAAACGAGTACGTCGCACAGGCACTCTGGTGACTACATGTCGCATTATCTGGAGGCTTTTGTCTCAGAAGCATGTGGCCTGGATGTTGAACGCAAGCTGGTGTTATCTGACCTTGCACACAAGCTGATAAACCCTTTTGGAGTGAGAACAGCTTGTCCCTATGGTCATGTTTACAGCGTCCTTCCTTCATCATGGGTGGCTTTCTTCCTTGCCCCAACTCTTCCTTTTTACCCCAAGGCCCATAGTCCATGTGCTTGGAGCTGCCCTAAATCTGTCATCTTTTATGCAGTAGTATCTCTACTGCTTTTCAATATGTTGATTCTTGGAGTTCTGAGCAAAGACAGCTCCATGGTTCTTCAGGGAACTAATTACAATCTGGCAGAGCAGTAGTGTTTACTAGCTGGACTGCTTCCACCCAAAAGCATTGCTTCCAGACTGGAGTGTGGAGCAATACAGGTGCACTCGTGCAGCGCTGTCCCTGGAGTAATAAACTAGCGCTAAGCCGGTTCTGCACAGAGCCATATGCTATGCCTCCGCTTGCGACGAGGTTAGTCTGTAATCCAGATAAATTGCCAGTAAGTAACAGAGCAGAGCTGACTATATATCTGAAGTCCCATACAACTGCATTTTTAAAAATAATGACCCTAAAAGAAAGCAATGCTTCAGCATTGCATTTAATAGATGGCAGGGGCTTATTCGACCTGCAAAGGAATGAAGACATTTAGCACATTCCAGGAGCAGACCCTGAATCTCTTGGTATTTGTAAGGATTTAGTATTATACTTACAATGCACTTCAAGGAAAATAGAAGCCAGCTGATACTTATGGTTGGCACATGAAGGCTGTGATTTAATGAAGTTTCCTCCCTGATATGAAAGGATGCTCTTGGAAGTGGAATAAACAGAAATACCTGTGTATGATGGTCCTGTCAGGGCTAGAGAAGAGGATAACATTGTTACCCTCTAAGTTTTGCAGGATATGTTATATTACAAAACTTGTCTTAAAGGTTGCTCTAAATATGTTTCCATTTCTGTGATGTTTGTAAGCCAAGAGTAATATTTTCCTCTTTCTCTGATGTGTGAATGTGAATGATTTGACAAGGGTCAACCAATGCCATAAAAATAACGCTAGAACCCTAGCCTAGTGGGGTATATATAATGCCAATACAGAATAGAGCTACGAGACTCTTTTAAATAAACACTAAGTATCAGTTGATGCTCAAGATGTGCCCTACGAGCCTCTCAAATCAACTGGGGAACTGACAAGAATTTGGTGCATTTTAAGATCCAACTTACTACAACAGCTCATCAGTCACAGTGCAAGTGATTGGATATGAATCTACTTTACAAGCCCAGAGAGGCTTCCTACCCTCTAGACAGTTGCTCTTTGTGTTTCCCTTTTTGCGATTCTTGCTTCACTACACTACAGGGAAAGGCAGGAGAAAATACCCTGTCTCATCAGCCAGTCAAATATCCAAGTGAATTCTTTTTAAAGACTTTTTACCTTAACAACTGGGTGCTTAAGCCTGATACAGTTCGTATGAAACAAATGGGGAATAAGACTTTCTGCTAGAGCCTTTGGAGTGTATTTTGAGCAGTGCTAGAAAGGTTCTCAAACTCATTTATCTTCTTTTTGAAAAATACAAAAAGTACTTCTCTTGGAAGCAGAGATAACATTACCTTGTCTGAAATGTAACTCTAGCATATGCCCTGTAGGGGAGATGATAGCAAGAAATCGGAGGAAGGACAGAGAAGGAAGTCACTTATATTAGGTCTGGTCAGGCCTGTTGACTGCAGTTAACTTGTGTAAACACACTCCATATCCCTTTTATTAAAGACTCCTGTGTACAGATGTTTCATTGGTTGCAGGAAGGATACCAGATGCAGGGAGGTTACCTTGAGCAGAGCAGTACAGCATCCGTGTAGCCCAGTAATTATAGCTAGTGCTGGTGAGTATGGGGGAACATAAGAATGATCGTGTTAGATTAAGTCAGAAGTCTGCCCTGAATAGTCCTCTGTCCCATAAAAATCAGTAGCAAACACTTAAAGAAAGTGCATAAAATCAGTATATACTGAAAATGATCCTTTCCTGATCATTCTTCCTAGGTCCAGTGCATTAGGGAACTTCCTGAAAAGACAGCTGCATCTAGACCATCATGTTGAGCAGCCGCCTCTGAACTTAGCCTGCACAACGTGCCTTTTGAACTCACCTGCAATTCTGGCCACCTCAGTGTTCTGGAGCGATAAGTACCCCAATGTAATTACAGAGTTTGTAGCATTTTGCTTTGAAATATGCTGCCTGACTGAGTACAAAGGTTTTCTTTACATTAACCTGTCTCTAAAACAGTAAAAATGAACAAATGAAAGGTCTGCTGTGGTATCCCACTATAGGATTTATCTCCAAGTGTGTTAATGCTACCAGTTGATTTGCAGGTGTAAATCACATATTTATGTGGCAGAGCTGTTCTTATTCCCCAAAGCCCTCTAGAGTGTATGAATGAGCTGCTGTGTTTGAGCAGCAGTGTGTGCAATCAGAGGCTTCTGGTTCCCTTGGGAATTCTGCTATAGCATGAAATTAATCTCTTTCAGCCAGTCTGGTTGAGCAGGTGAAAAGTGAAAATAATTATCAAAGCTCTGTGGCCTCTAGTAATTGTGTGAAACCTCTGAATATGCCTGCACTGCAGCTTGCTAACATAGTTTGCAATTGTCTGAAATGACACAGTGCTTAAAATAGATAACAGCCCTGTTTTCCTCTTGGGTGGCTGGAGAGCTGCAAAAACCAGGTAGTCAATCACACGCCTTTAAAAAGCCACTCACTTTCAGTGCAAGCATTGAATGAATTGCTTGTTCAACATATCCAGTGTCCTCCTGACATGCCCTGGGTACCTGGAAATGTGAGTAATTAGGCTCAGTGCAGTGACTGTCTTTTAAGATGGCATAACAAGAACTGATTTTACTGGTACTGCCTACACTATCAAGAATGCAGTATCTAACCTAGAGAATTGGCAGCAACTTAAAATGGAAGCTACTGCTACTTTTTTTTTTTTCTTTTTTTTTTTTTTTCTGACTAACAAGCATGTCTAAATATAAGCTCAGGGCTTGCTTTCATTCCTTGGTGAAAATTGTTAATATTCTTGCATCTTTACTTAACCCTTCTCACTCAGTAGGGAATCAGAATAATTCCTGGAAAAGTCAATGACTGCTTTGCTCTTTTTTCAGTTAGTCCTGTATTTGTTGGTTTTTTTTTTTTTCTTTTTAAAATGTTCAGTACAAATGAGAAACTTAAAGATGCTCAGGAGGTTTTTTAAGGAACCACCTGTTCTCACTCAACAAATACATAAGAAAGTAGTAATGAAAAAATGTTAGCAGATAAATTCTGGCCTTGCTTACAATAGGCTCTGTTCAAGATTAGGCTTGATGGTCCTTTCTTTGCTGCATCAACAAAAGATAATAATTACTAGAGCCAGAAAAGGACCTGGATGTCTAAAACTTGGGAGAATCACCTGAATGGACTCTCTCCTGCCTGGGAGACTGGGTTATCTTGGAATAACGATTAGATAAACCTGCCCTTGAGACATGACCCACTTGGCTTTCAGGAAAATATTAATAACAGCCACTAGAACAGCTTGGTATCCAAAATCCAGAAGGTGTTTTCAGTCTTGCATTTCTAACCAGGTTAGGGCCATGGGAGGATGATTGAAGCACTTGTGGCAGGCCCAGAGGAGGGGCAGGATTTCAGATCATCCTGCAGTCAGACGGGTTAGGCTCACCCCAGGCTCAGCACATTGTGTACTGCATACCTAATTCTGCCCTTTCTGCAGCTGGACCTTGGCTTTAGGAATTCCACACACAGCCTGGCAATGTCCGAATTAAACCTGAAACTGAAATCCAGCTGGGGTTCAGGCACAGAGGCTGAGCATTCCCAATTATGTTGCATCTGGGCACTCCTGTGTGCTTTGGAGAAGTCTCAGAGAGACGTATCTAGCAAATTTACGTTTCTAGGGCACTGGAGGGAAATGCTGAGTGCTTTGGAAGAGGAAGTAGCATCCCACTGCCACCTCAAGTGGCGCATCCTGGTTGCACTTAGTCCAAGAACAGCAGGTATTCCCAAGAATTCAACTCATACAAAAACATGGCTTTTTGTGCAAATCACAGAACAAATGGGTCTGCTGCCACTGGCTGGTGGCTAGTGACACTGATTCAAGGTCAGAATCTTGTTGTCATCACTAGAGATTTGCACAAAGTCATGAAATGTCTTTGCTTTGCTCAAAACTTGTTGATAACTCATCTAGCTGAGGATGGGGAAACACCTCTTTTCTTGCAAAGAGCCTTGTATTATCAGTCTGGCAAACATGTAGATTGATTGGTTAAAGCTTCTGCATTCCCCTGGAAATTGGAAAGCATTCAGCAAGTACATGTGTGCGTACAGTGAACTTAGCCGCATCAATCATAGATGTGCCTAATTGAACCTCTCAGGGTTCTGCTTTTCTTATGCTGTCTGTGTAGATGTAGCGTGATACGGCGTAAGATCGGATTCATAAGGATGCTGATATTTAGAATGACTGTCTGTCAGTCAGTATCGATTCTGGAAATCAGCTGTTGCTGGAACGAATTTGACAGAATAAAAGGTCTAAGTGTATACCTGTCACTACTCATTTGTCCTTCCTGGCCATTTTTATAGGTGTGACACTGGCATCTGAAATGAAAAAGCATGTTAATAGTTCAGAGGTGAAAACAACAGTTGATGTATAGGATGTGGTGAAAAATGTGCAATGGGCAGCCTTCTGTTTGCCAAGTAATTTCAATCAAAGTACATTGACATTCCATCTGTTCACTGAACAAGGTAACTCAAACTGAAATGTGAAAGGCCCTATTAAATCAGAGGGAAGGACAGAAGGACACACTTCAGCTACCAAATGTAAGTCCTTTTAAGACTCCTGAAACAACTTGTGACTATTCTGTTCCTACAGTAAGATCCATGACTTGTACTATGTATGTTACGTAGGTAGAGGATAAATTCAGCGTGCTGTGGAGAAGAACTGTGAGGACTTAAGTGTGCACTTGTATCTGGATGGTGTATCTTGCTTATTGCACTCTGGTTTATACTGTCACCAGATTTGAGTTTGGAGATGATATTGGGTTTTTCACCCCTACTGCAGCATGCGGTCTTGTTCTGCTTTTTTTTCCAGACACTCCCTGCTTCAAGAATTCCTTGGCCTCTTCAGGCTTCCAATGTTCTGTACTCTACTTGTAGCATATCCATGACACACCTTTCCATATTTTTAATAATGGAAATATTTACCTTTTGGTAAGTGGATGAAATACTCTGTCATTTCAGAGTGAACAGTCTTGGGTTTTGCTCTGTGAGACTGAAAGCCACAAGGGATTTGATACACTGCACAGGACAAGTGTTTGAAAACTTTTCATGTCATTTATGTCTATTCACCCTATATGTCATTATTGAGACCAATAATTTTGGCACACCTCTGTTAAGTAATGACATTCCCTTTTTTCTTATGGAAGTACAATATGTGTTTCTGCAGAGTATTTAAAGAGACATGCTCAGAAAGGAGTGTGTTATATAATTGCGTTTTGCAGGAAACTGCCTTATATGAGCAAGTGGACGTCTCTGTTCAATATGTTATTTGATATAAAAAGTCTTGGGCCCAGATTCAGACATCTGATTTTGATCAGCTGGATGTCAGTAGCATAATTAAGTAAAAGGATCTGACTAACTTGATTCTGCCTGGAATTTAGTCTTTAAATATACTTGCTATTTCTTGTCAGCTTGACAAGGAAGTGACAGAAAAAGAAAACGGAGGCGGAAAGGGAGTTATTTATTAAATGTTTGGTGTGACTGTGCTTGAGGTGTAGTAATTGTCCTCACTGTTCATTTCAAGTCTCTCTGCCCCTTACCTTTCTGGAGGTCACTGCCAGCTGAGCTGTTTGCCTGACTGCTCTTTAGATCTCTGGAATTTGGTTTAACAAAACATACACACTCTCAAATCCAGGTTATAGTAATTTCATACTTTCTTTAGTAGGCGTGCTGGTTTAGGAGTTCCTGTCCCTAGGTACAAAAGGATTACTTCTGACTTGTAGCAGTTGCCTGGCCAATCTCCCAGTGCAGCTCCACCAGTGCTGGGCACTGTGGAGAGGGACTGACTATCTGAAAGTAGGAAGAAAAGAGAAACAGGAGCTTCCTGGGACAGGTTTCCCTCTTTCAGAAGACCGCGTGAAGCCCAAGGACAGGGCTGGCATCCCATGGGTGTTGTTTCTGCCTGCCGAGGCATGGCTGATCTTTCCATAGCCCTCACTCTCCTTCCCATCTCCGTTCTGCAGTTCACCTCTTAATGTGTGCTAATACAACTTTTTCTGTGGATGCAATGTATGCCAGACCATAAGATATATCAGACTTTAAAAAAATGTCTGTTTGTGGCATGTTTTTTATTTGGATCCATTTTTAATCTGGGTCATTTTACTTATATAGTTTAGAGCATGATATGCTAAACAGTTGTCTCAGTGTAACATTGGAGAAAAGTGAAGGAAATAATTTCTGGAGTCAAGAAAGGATAGACAGGGAGAGGAAGAGTCTTCTAAATTGGCGTTGCAGCAAAAGAAGAAAATGGTAGTGCTCAAACTATCTCATAAAGTGTGAGGATTTTGTTTCAGCAAGACCTGACTTAGCCTTCTCCCTTCAATTGACACAGCTGAGTGAGCTGTAGACTCCTGTGGAACCAGTTGGGTCTGGAAGGTATAAGTTGCCTAACCACTTCGGAGACACAACCACCATGTACAAGGGCAACTTTTCTCCATAGAAGGCTATATGGATAATGTGTCTTCACTTAGTCTGATGTAGCTGATATTGGTATGTGTAAAACTTTTATAAACCTGAAGCAGATTTGGCCCTTTCATGCAGCTTCTTGTACTGCTCAGACAAGCACAGAGCTGCCTGAAAGGATCTTCAGATGTTGCTGTGTTAGAGACGAGTCCTGAGGTAGCAAAAGAAGGTAAGGCTGTCCTG
>NW_010121924.1:11818-12145 GCF_000699245.1 Pterocles gutturalis
GCAGGGAGCTGTTATAAAAGCCTTTAAAGACACTTCCTATAAAGAAAATAATGTTTTCCCACATCTTAGCTATTGTAAAATGCATACTTGGCAGAATTTCTTTTTTATCTTGGCACTAGTATGTCAAAGTTATGGGTTTGATTCAGCAACATCTTGATAAAATTTTCTGGCCTGGGGTTTTTGTTGCTATTTTTGTTTTGTTTTTAAACAAAGGAGGTCAGACGAGATGAGCAGAATAGTGCTTTCCAGGTTGAAATGTATAAAAGATTCATTCACTCGTATTCATATTCTCCTTTATAGTTACGAGCTATAAAATATATATATATT
>NW_010121925.1:0-8542 GCF_000699245.1 Pterocles gutturalis
GCAGCGGGTGGGGTTAGAGAAGAAGCTGGAAAGGCAGCTGGCGAGCCCTGTCTGGGCACTGCCTGGGGCCACGCCAACCCCTCCATGTGCTGTGTGTTGTCGAGGTGCTGCTTGGCTCTGCATGTGCAGAGGCACCGATTGGCTCAGCCCTGGCCAGGGGCGGGTCCGGCCTGGAGCTGGGGGAACTTCCAGCACCTTCTCACAGGGGCCATCTGGGTAGTGCTGTTGTATTTAGAGAATGGGAATCAAGGCTGCATTTGTACAGACCTGTATTGTTGCAGACAATATGCAACAGAGAGAATAACAAGGAGGAAAGAGCAGCATTCTTCTTTTTGTAGACAGTAGCAAAGGCAAGGAATTAAGTGGTTTCATATCAGCTAAATACAGTCAAACTAATTGAAATGCCTTAGTTAAGAATACAGAAAGCTTGAAGCTTTTTGTATATTCAAGGAGAAGAGATTGGTACAGCTATGTAGAAATGCCACACTTTGTCCATTAAATATTCAGGAATCTTTAGGCAACAGCATGACTACTTTGTGTCTCATTACATGTCAGAAGTTAGGTAGGATAAATTCAAGCCAGAAAGGTTAGAAGACTTCCCCAGGGTCAGAAGGGGTGATTTGGCAGAACAAAGAGAGATGCATCCAAAACTGTGAGTCCCACACCACTTCCATGGTCCCAAGTAATCTCTAACACTATTAGTGAAACTAAAGCTACATAAAACTGAATTTAGAAGTGTCCTTGCCTCAATGAAGCCTCAGACAGTTTGGTAAAACGTAGACATGCTGAGAATCCCAAGCATACAGTCCCCTTCTGAAAATCTCCCACTGGGAGCAATTGCAATAAAACATTGCTCCTGCTCCCTAATTGCCCCCAGGACAATGCAGAGTGCCTCCGAGCACAGAGTTTACATTCATTTTTGTATTTGTTTATTGTCATGTATAAACCCTTATGGCTCAGCTATACCACAGAGAGTTTACTTGCCAAGAAGGCAGGTCAAGCCCTCAGGAAGCATGCAAGTGTCCATTTGTACTCTGTCATTTCTGCCTCAACTTTTTTAACCCAAAGGAAACTCCATGGAAATAGAGGAAAATGATGAGGAACTACTACTCACCCAAAGCATGCTGTCTTTCAGGTGCTTGGAGCAGACAATTGATATCTAAAAGAATGAGTTGAAACTGTCTGTAATTGATGCCTGTCTTAATCGTTTTAATTTCTCTTGCATTGATTTTTCTTGGAGTAAGCATGGGGAAAGTTAACTGCAATTGCACAGAGATCACAGAAGCATAAGAGGAGGAAGCAATATACAAAAGTAAACCATTAATAAGTATCCTTAATTAATAAGTGTTTAACGTATCCTCTGTATGCAACCTGTCTAAATACTGACTTATTACTGAAGTGTTGTAGTTTGACCTATTTGGATTATAATCTTCTCCAGACACGGACAAACCCCCATACTGAATCTGTACAGGAACTACTACAGGATATTCACTATCTCATTGGAGACCATAGGTCCACTGAAATATGTCTTAATACGAACACTTAAAGTTCACAACAGAGTCCTAATTCTAGCCGTCACTAAAATAAGAAGATGCTTCATCTAAAGCCAGTAATGCAACCTATAAAACAATTTCACTCTATAAACCAAGTCTTTAGCACTTCAAAGAAAGGTGACAGACAGTTCTCATTAATCTTTTTACACTCCACAAGTGTTTGCTTGTGGTTGAAGGAGGGGATTACTAGATGAAGGTCAGCATTGTATCTAACTGGTCCAGCAACTGCAAATGACCTGTAACACTTACAGCCAAACATTTAATATTCTAGTCAAGTAGAGGAAACAATTATAGTATAGAAAGCTTATGACAGAAATGGTTTTGCAATATTTATCTTTAACAACCTCATATAAAAAGTTACATACAAAGTACAATACATCATTTACAATTCTATGCATATCCCCCCCCAGAGCAGCCCACAATAACACAGGAGTGCAGGATACACCGTATCAGAGCAGATGATTGCTCTGTCAAGTCCAGCATCCTGCCTGCATTTCAATGATGGGGAAAAGTGTTTCTTGATGTAGTCTGTGTTATAATTTTTCAAGGTTATTGAGTACTTCTGGTTCCTTCTGAATGCGAAGTGCTATGTACACACTGATAAATATTTTTACTACATATATGCAGTTGTAATTTATTACTAAAGGCCATGGAGTGCAGTTAAAACCCTTGGAGCTCAGAAGTGAATATTTTTTATTTCTTTTTTTAGCAAATAAACCAAGTGGGAGAGTCTGTGCATTGAATACAGTGACTCACGTTGTTTTTTAAAATAAATAAGTAAGCAGGAAATTTAAAATCACCTCAGCATTATCAGTGCTTACTTGGTCTTCTTAGATGATTTTTCAGCTTTGATTTGTGCACATTTTCAAGCAACATTGGGGTTTCTCAACACACTGCAACATATATAGCACCTACACGATTCAAATTCTCCACACCAAAATCTGCTCAGAGCCAAAGGGCATAGCCTACATGGTAGAAAGAGGTGTGAATTATGTACCAGTTTAATCTCACTTCTGCTTTTGGCCTTATGACTGTAAATCTATACTAAACACTTTAAATGAAACATGTTTTAAAATGTCAGGTGGAAGCAGACAGAGCAATACCTTGGGCAAGCCTTGGAAATATTTATTCAATGGAACATAAGTACAGGGGTTCAACTTCTTAATCCGGTTATTCTAGCATGCTGGCAACAGAAGCCATCACTGCATGCCCCAGAAGAAGGTAAAAGAGATTCTCCTGTGTCAAAAATATAATTAGAATTTTAGGATCCCTAATAATGTGTAAAAAAGCCTCACCTCAACTTTTATAAGTCTTTATCCTGAATTGTTCTGCTTACAGATGGCCAGGGCTGGCAACCTTTTGAAGACAAAGTCCAAGGCAAGTAATAGTACCTGTCCTCTCTGCTCTTTCACTTGGATTTCCAAGAGTCATGGACAAGTTTCTTACATTGTGACTCGTTTCCCCATCCATTCAAACAGGTCATGAAGGGTTTTATTTAAGATCTTGTTGAAAAAACCTTTTTAATCATCCTATACCCAGTTTTATATAAACATTGCAATATTCCAACAAACATTTGCTAAGCCCGATTGCTGCAATTTCAAACCCTGTTTTTCCCTGTCTGCCTTGAAAGAAATATGACAACACCATCCAGTTTTGAGACCCCTTTCGCTTATTTTTCCTCACTTTCTTGGCTTCTTCAAAGCACTAGATTATTCATTTCAGTATTTATCCATTTTGTTTTTCATTTTTGATGCTTTTCCTTCCTGACACTCTCCTCCTTCTTTTCCTCCAGTCACATGGGATTTATGTTTATCATGTTCTCACATACACATTTCAATCTTAATCAAACTGGCTTTACATGCATAATTTCCTAAATCCATCCAAATTCCTCCTACAACCATAGTTTTATGAAAAATTTTATGTGAAACCTTATTGTAACACTGAGGGTAACACTGTTCTTATTTTAACCATGAACATTTCCATTCTGCAATTCAGTTCATTATCCTGGGGAATTATAATCTCTCGCATCAATACCCTCCCCTCATGGCCTACTTTGGTCAAACATCTTCAAACCTTTGAATGCAATGAGTCATCTTTTTGCAGGTAGGTGTTATGTATTGGCTCCGGTATTAGTTTTTCTTCCTGTCGATGAGACCTCTACAAGTACATTAAAGAGCTATGCAGTAACTAAGTGCCCTGGTTTCATCTGGGACAGAGCTGATTTTTTTCTTAGTAACTAGAATAGCACTGTGCTTTGGATTCAGTATGGGATTTGGTATGATAAGAACGTCAATAATATACTGATGTTTCTAGTTATTGCTAAGAAATCAAGGACTTTCCAAATTCCCATGTTTTGTTAGTGTGCAGGTACACAAGAAGCTGGGAGGGAGCATAGCCAGAGTAATGAGTCCAAACTTCCCAGTGAAATATTCCATATTACAAAATGTCATATTCAGTATAATATATTAATGAGGGCCGGGTGGGAAACTCTGTCTCTCTCTTCCAGGATTGCCATTTCGGGATTTTCTCTGCTCTGAGATCATTAGCCAGGAACAGGCTGGGCCTTGGTCAGCGGGTGGTGAGCAGTTGCACTATGTATCACTCATTTGTTTATTATTATTATTATCATTATTATTAATTTTACTATTACTATTTTCAATTTTATTTTATTTCAATTAAATTGAATTGAATTAAATTACATTTAATTAAATTCCAATGCTTTGTTTTATTTTAATTAAATTGTTCTTATCTCAACCCACAAGTCTCCTTACTTTAAACCCTCTGATTCTTTCCCCCATCCCTTTGGATGGAGAGGGTAAGCGAGCAGCTGTGTGGTGTTTGCCACCAGCTGAGTTAAAGCCATGACAGTAACCCATAATAACTTGGAAGATCATTGCGCTTTGAGAGATGGCCATCACCACTACTAGTGGGGTGGATTCCTGGTGACATAACAGGTAAGCCTTCAGGGGACTGACATTTTGTTTATTAAAGAGGAAAAAAGAAAAAAATCCATTATTTTTTATTATAAAATGCCAATTCATGATAATGCTTATCTCTTGTGATTTGAACTCTGGATTGTCTAAAGGGATTTGCTCTAAACATGCTCATACCTTTTTCTAGTTAAAGAAAACATTCTGGTAGTCAGGAAAAGTATATACAGTGTGTTATTTGCCTTTACCTTAACCCTTCTGAGCTCTGTTTTCCTGACTGCTTTTCATTCTGACTATGCAGCACTTCACCTCCCACCATCCTTGTGTTTTTCTTCTTTACCTTGTACCCTAGCGATCTCTTTTCAGTTAAAATAAATCTGTTCACATTTGAGTTTAAATAAAACATTTAAACACTTGAAATGAGATATAGCAACTTTACTCAGTCTTCATGGGAAAACGGTAGATTTATCACATGAAAAACATGATAGTGGATGCCAGAAATCCTCAGCTGCATTCAGACAGAGAACTGAAGCTTCTTGGTATTTGGCAATAAAGGAAAAATAATGGGATTGTAACATGAAAGTTGAACACTTAGTACTTTGCAACAACATATTAATCATCCAGTACATACTATAGAATGAGAGGTGGATTTGATTTTTCAGTACCTAAATATGGAATGACTTCTGACAAGTTCTCCTTTCAGTTAAAATTAAAAAAAAATAAAATCCTATCTAGATCTCAGAAAGGATATTGGTCTTGAGATAAACGCTTTTCATTTTGTTGTATCTATAGTAAACTCTGCCGAAGCAAAGAAAAGATGTGTTAAATTTTCCTACATAACAATATATGGCTAGTTTATTTCAGTTTTGTTCCCTGGTTCTGGAAAAGGAGTTTTCTAATATTATTGAAGGAAAGAACAAACAAATCCCATCTCTTACTTAAAAGGTTAAAAACTCTCTTGCTTACTACATTTATACATTTTTAACCTATCAAATAGATAACAGTCCCAGCTGCCTCTCATCTTCATTCGCCAAATATATGAAGAGAAACCTAGTTGCCTGTTCTTTTAAAATTTAACCTTTTCTCCTGCAATGGATAAGGGTAGTAGGACCATAGTGCTCAAGAAACCAGCCAGAGGTTTGAAAAGCAATCTAGGACTTTATAATACACACATACAGAAGACTTGTATTATTTATCTGGGGAAGCTATGAAAATCTCAGCTACCTAGTACCCACTCTGGTTTGCAGATATGCCACTTTAAGTTGGGAATCTTTACCAAAACTTTTCTTCATTTCAGTTTCCCTGTGGGGTGCCGTTATAATTAGCTTTATCTGTAGTCCTCCAAACTACACTCAATTTTCATTTTGATTACAAATGGTGCTCACTAAACACCAATTTGCAGAGTTGTCATTAAGACTGGGAACAATAAGACAGTGGTATTTCAGCAGAAGATAACTTCTGTAAGACATACTGTTACTGCAGACGGTTCTCCTAGCAGAAATACAGAGGCACCTACAGCTCCACTGAAAATCTAGTTTTAGCTTGACTTGGGAAAGCACACATGCACACAGTGTGAAACAGGCTTTGCTACAGAAAGCTTACAAAATAGAGAAGGGCTAGGAAGAAAGCAAATTGCAGATAATCAGAGAACTTAGTTATACTGCTAGGAGAGAAGGGAATGAAATTCAGATGTTTTTTCATAGTCCAGTACATGTTCTAGAACCAACTCTTACTCTAAATATTTAGCTTAACATGTGATACACACTAACAGTTATCCTTCTCACGTATTTCTGTGCTTGGTTGCTTTTCCTCGTACTATCTTCCTCCCATGTGGAATCTATGAAGTCAGTGATGTATTTAAATATGGTTGAACACAGCCTAAACATTTTGAGTGCTGTCACAAATAAAAATAATTATTTAAGTCTTACCGATTAACAGATTAAAGCTCCTGTTGTGCAAGGGTTTGTACACAGATTGTATTTTTAATGGAATAAATCTGTTTGAGTCTTTGGCCTTTAGGGACCTTTTTGTATAGCATTTTCTGTCACAGAAAGCATCTTCTTAGCATTTTCTCAGCTTTTAATACTCTGTTGTTCAGCCACACATGACACGCTTCATAACAGCACAACATGTTTTGCATGCTCTTTGGATTGTAAATGTTTGTACTGCTTGCTATTAATAGATTTTTGATTCTGTACCAGGCTGTATATATATACATACACACTATATATAGAACTAGATACCACTTTTATGAATAAATATATTTAAATAAACAATAGGCAAAACCAATCTATGTATAATAAGGAACAGTGTAGTTTGCAGGAACAGGCAAGTCTTGAAATTGAGAGATTGAGGATGTTTGTGGTTAAGGTACCCACATTAAAACATTAACTTTCATCCACAGTGGCAGAAGCTGGCAGATGTGATTTTGCTTGTGCTAACTCAATGAACACAGGTCAAACCCAGTTAATAAATCAGCCATCACTAAGTGTCAAGCAGTTCTGTTGCTCAGGGAGAAGAGAGGTGAAGAACCCAGTTTATGCTTCTCTATCACTCAGATGCACATATCTCTGCCTGCTGTTCTCAAAACATAGGGAAAAAAGAGGGTTTCTTTCTTCATTCCCTGTTGCTCACATTACAGCAGGACTTATCCATTTCTTGTGGGACTCAGCTTTCTGAAAAAACTGGTGGCCACAGAGTGCTCCGACAGCAAGATCCTGGGGCAGCATAGGGGAACTGCACCCTTACATGAGGGTCTTTAGCAGCAGCCAAATTAATATTGACAAGTCATGATAATTTTATCCAAAATGGCTTCTTCAAACATGTAATTGCACTAAGATTTAAATCAACGACTGAGTATTACTGACCTCTCTGATGCCTAGTACCCATCTCCCTAGGTGGTTAAGTAGCAGCAGTGATGCACGGGACACCAATGGATTCACCTTTTCAAAGGCACAATTTCTTTACCTGACCATGCTGACTTCTGGAAATAGCAAGTAGTGTAGAATTTATGATGACTTTTGCTGGCTTCTTAATTATACCTGCTCATTACTCATGTTTGTTTTTCCTCAACTGAAGTGAGGTATGATGGATTTTTCCATAGTTAAATTTAGAAACTGTGTGATCCTGACCTCACATATAAGATTCAAATCCAAGCCCTTTTCTCCTGATTTACTGGGAATGGATTCAACCCCAAATACTGGGTAACTGCTGATCACCACTCCACTAATAGCTAAGTCATGGTATGGTGGAAGTATAGGCTGACTTCTATGTCTATAGAGGACACAAGGTGTTCAGCATAGGCTGTGTTTTAGTTTATTAATGGTGAGAAATTGGCCAAAAATAAGTTAGCAGTCCATACATAAATCTGCTGAAAGTAAAATACGCTGCAGGGCTCATACTGCATTTTTTAGAGGTAATATTAATCATATCTGACAGCAGACTATCGGTGTATTATCTGAACACACTGGGGAAGGTAGAGGTCATGAGTCCTGTGGCTGGAATAAGCCAAGATTTGAAAAACTTGCATTCACAATAGGATTCATCTGGTAAATAAATACATCCTAGGTGAAAAAAGGCAAATGGTGAGCAAGGGGAAAAACATCTAATAACCATCAAAAAATGATGGGAATTGCATAACGGGGTATAGGTTAGAGGAGAACATTCAAAAAGGAAAACTAAATAGAACAGAATTCGATACCTCATACACACAAATACAACAGGAATGGATAATAGTCAGTGGACCATATGAAGCTTGTTAGTCTCCTGGTGACAACCCTGATACCAGCCCCCGGTAAGCAGCACACCTCTCTAGAGAGTGGGTCAGGTCAGCAAATGGGTGCCTCCGTAACTCTCAGGAGAGAATCACCTACTGCTATCACCCGTCACCTTTTCTTAGCTGCCCTGGTTGTTACATGAGGAGCAGACTGGGCTGCCTTACTCAGCTCCAGCGTCTCTCCTGATGTGACGGGTCTTCCCTCTTCAGTCTGCGGAGCAGTGAAGCAGTTCTGCAAGGGCATCTCAGGCTTTGGGGGAAGCCTCTTCTTCCTGCTGGTCCTT
>NW_010121926.1:0-9164 GCF_000699245.1 Pterocles gutturalis
ACTCTGTCTCAGCTTAACTCAGGACAACATGCTTCAAAGAGTGTCTTGATTGTGAGTAAACACTGAAACTCAGGTTATTGTGATCTAGGAGGTTGTGAGTTGTTGAAGTTGGAAACCTACATCCTAAGTTTGGAGCCACTTAAGATCAGTAGTGCCTTTTAAAACTCTTGATTTTAGTGTTTAAATTAAATTGCATAAAGTGTTTGACTTCTTCAGTTGCAAATGTTTGTAGATCGTTGTGAGTACTTAGCCCATCTGAAAATTGAGGTTGCGGTGAATGTTTCCTCAAGAGCCAATTAACTAAAAAAGGCCTTTGAATTTGCATGTGCATCTATATCTCTGTGGACAGTGAGAAGCCAATACAAAATGTGTTTGAGTATGTATTCTTTTAGAATCTTCTCCGCTTGTCACTTTTGTCGTACATTTTACTGATGTCGGTCAAAAGCAGACTTTTCAACCCAGACATCTCCTATTGGCCAAAGAAGCCCAAGCATGTGAGCCCAAGATAAGAATAGCAGCCCCCAAATCCAGAAATACATTGTGCCTGTATTTATGTGATGAATGGATAATACGGGGTCATAAAATACAGATTTTTTTTGTATCAAATATTCAGTAATGTCACTACTCTTTTTCTTCTTTTTCTTCTATCAAAACCTTTTGCCACCTAGTACTGAACTTGGCACTTGTTCTAACTTTGTGCTGGGAGATCTCTTGGATGCTAGGCAGGTTCAGAACTGGGATTTGCAAATTCAGAATGTTTCCCCCTCACCTCCTACTCACAAAACAACTCTTGTCTGTGCAACTTTCTGGTTATGGAATATAGCTGGTGCCCTAGGTACAGCAGTTGACAGATACTTCACAGTCAAAGTATTTAATGGTAGGAGGTGATAAAGGGAAAAAAAAATTATAATTAACTAGCGTGAGGAAACAAGGAGACAAGAAAACAAGGTAAAGGTAGTAACTAATTATTTTACTTTTTGCTACCCAAACGAGGAGTTGTCTCTGGAGAGGGTAGAGTTCGGGACTATGGTGCTGTAGCATCAGAATGTAGGAGAGAGGATGTATAAAACAAACAGGTTTAATTAAAAGGTGTCTGATTAAACCGTGGAACGGAACTTGCACTGTGCTGCTGCTCAGGCACAGAAATGGTGGGCAGGAGGCCCCACGCAAGGAGTAAAATCCTGTCTCCACCAACGTGGAAAATAAGGGTTTAAACTGCAAAAGGAGGTAAAGCTTGGAAGGAATTAGCAGTTCTCTAGCACCGAGGGGCATCTGGAACTTAATGGCTGGGTTAAATCATTCAGTAGTGATTAATGAGATTCATTGCTTAGGTTGTATAGCCCTTAAAAATTAAAAGGAATACTTTAGATGCAAACCAGAAAGAAAGAATTATTGCTACTATTTACCTCTTGAATACAGAATGTGGAAGAAAGTCTTCCCTACCTTTTGATACAAGGAAGCTGCTGTTAAGACTAACTAGAAACTAAGAACTTTTGAACAATTGTTCTGAGGTACATTTTGTGACTTTAAAAATGTATATGCAGCAATCAGAACCTTGAAATGGGAAGGAAGTGTGCAGGATGGAATTTTGCTGCTGGTGAGTACTTTGCTGCTTAGAAAACTTCACAAAATAATTATTTCTGTTTTCTCTTTCACTCATGAGTGTTAATCTGTGTTGCCTGTAGGGATATTGAAACATATAAAGTGGAACAAGATTAGAGACAGAGTACTTATTTTAACTTTTCTCGAGCATGGTTCTGGCAGTTACTAAGCTGAATGGTGATGTAGCTTGGTATCATATCAGGAATAATGTTTAAAACGTTCAAGGGCTGTCATTCTGTAGGAGGATTATAGTGCTGATATAAGTACACTTCTGTTTACTTCCAAGTTTTTGGCAGAGGGAATAGAGAAACCAGTGAGGTGTTGTTCAAGTGTTAATATTTTAGAACTGTACAAAGAAACTAACAATAGCATCATTTATGATGCTGTTGGTTAAAATGGGTGACCTTTCTGCAGCAAATTCATAGGGGTAGAAAATAAAAGGGAGCTAGGCCCTTCTAGAATAAGATATTATCCCTCTGGGGCTTATTGCTGCAAATGCTAAAATAGAATTCAGCTTTAATCTCTACCAGCTAGGAGCTGAGGTTCACTAAACTGCATTGCTGAAAACTCTGCTCACAATTTTGTCTTCTGGATTGCCAGTTTTCGCACTTGTTTAATGTCTGTCTTGGTTTTCTTGAACTTTTTTTTTTTTTGTGGGGGTGGGGAGTGGTGTGTCCAGCAGAAGGCAAGGAACTAAGACTTTTTAAAGCTGAATAACTGCTGCTTTCTCTTACATGTCTTTATGTAATAACCATTACCATAATGTGGAATGAGACAATTTGATTCCCTTGCACTAATCCCCCAATACCCCATATCAGATTTTTTTTTTTTCCCCCCTGCCTTTGCTGGGACAGCCAAGCTAGGAAGCTTGTCAGATTTAGGTTCACCCAGTGCTTTAACATCATGACCAGGAGTGAATGTTATTGAGCTGTTAAAAGGCAGCTTTTTTTTTTTTTTTTTTTCTCTGACTGTAACTATTACTGATACTGTGGACATCTGATTTTTTTACTGATAACTGTGAGGTTTTCTTGGGGAAAATCACTATTTAAATGTCAATGAACTCAAACTGTTGTTATTCTAAAAAGATTAGCTTAATGTCTGCACTCATATCATTATGTCTTCAGGATTGATATTTGTCTTTGACAGGAATCTACGTTTTATTTTACATCAATTTACACAAAGACATTTACATCTAGTTTGTCTGTTACCTTATTGCAGGAAGGAAAGCAACAACCTCACAGCTAAAAATTCATGGACCTACATGTCCAGTAATCATTAGAATTAAACAGAGTTAGTCATTTAACTTGGTTGTTTCATCACAATTCCTGTAGGCTTGCAGCTGATCATTTTGAACCTCATAAAATGAAGTTTTATTCTACTCACCTAATGCAGGTCAAGTAAAAAGCCACATCAAGTTAATGAATCCTTTTCTTTGCAATGAACTGAACGTGGCATTTGTTTTTGTTCCAGCAGTCATGAAATCGCAGGGTGTTGGCGACAAGTCCATTATTGGCTCTGTGAACTGTGTTTCTGAGGGCTTTTACTCCACCCAACGCATTATGTGTGCAGACTGTAACGTATTTGTTAAAACTTGTTTTAAAATGAGGAAAACTTTTTTTTACAAGCAGTAATAAAGAGAAAATAAAAATAGCTCCCTGTTCTTTATTAGCATAAATGAAAGAGAAACAGCAACTCATTCCTTTTGTGGCCTGAGGAAGGAAAACAAAACCTGGATGAATTCTCAGCCTCTTAAAGTCAAAGGAAGTTTAACTGCTGATTTCAATTTGTAGCTTGTCTTGCTAAGTCGCAAGTTGTGTGTCACTTTTCCACTATGTGATATTACATAGAAAAGCTTAATAGGGGGGGAAAGAGAGGATTAATAATGTCACTTCTAAACTTAAAAAGTGAGGTAAGTTTCAAGACTCATCAAATTCTGCAATTTAGGATCCATTTTTGTCATTGATTGCAAGGCTGGATTTGTTGAGTATTGTGTTGGTGCCACTGGTGTCTTTCCTGTGGTAGTCAGTCATTCCCCAGCTTCCTCAACACCTGATCTGTTTGTGTTTTAGCTTCTAATTTTTATCTACTTTGATTTTGTTTGTTGGTATGTCTAGAAGCTTTTCCAGGTTTGAATTTTCCTGTGCTGTATAATATCCTTTTTTTCTGTGGCATTTAGCCGGGACTGTGAGAGAAGTATAATACATAAATCTAAGAGTTTGTTTTACATAGTTCAGATTTTTTTTTAGATGATAGCAAAAATACTCAGCTATTGCTGTTGCTCAGGTTTGAAAATGAATGCGGTCTGGTTCCTACTAGCACAAGACTTGAAGGGAGGCATAATACATTATAAACAAAGTGTTAAGCACAGATCACTTGTTTAAAGAAAGAATGGTGGCAGCTATTTAAAAAGATAACAAGCTCATCAGCTTTTACTGCATGCGATTTCCAAATCTCTACTTAATTTCGTTCTTTTCCCCCAAAGTTTTAAATTACAGAAAAAATAAAGCCAGACTTTCCTCTGTGACTAATCTTTTCCTAAAAGTACCAGGTGTCTGATCAATAGCATGTGCTGGGAAGCATGAATTTCATCTCTGAGGAGACTTTATTTTCAACTTTCATGAGGTACAAGTTGTATGTCTTGTTTTGTTTTCCTTTTCAACTGGGCAATACTCAGTAGAGTTTTATTATTATGCTACTGATTTAAGACACAGATACATGCATATTTTTCTTCAGGCTTTTAAGGGCTCAAGTTTAAGTGGTAGATCATTATTCTACGCATCAAAAGTGAAGGGTGATTAACTCCGTCTGGGTGCATGCAGTGTAATTTTAGAGGCTACAAATGTTGTTACAAGCCAGGTTAAGGTTTAAAGGTGAAAGTTTGGCTGAATGAGTTTTACAGCTTTAAGTTAATGTACACAAACAAAGGAACTCTTGTTTTCTACCCGTTTATGTCTAGTGGGCAAGTTGCTTGTGGTACAGAAAAGAAAATGTGAAGATTGTGCAGTTTGTCATAAAGTTCAAACTGCATACTTTTTATTTCAATTTAGAAGTTCCATTACATAAACTGAGTCTAATGCAACTTTTATTTAGGCTGTTTATCTTCTAAATGTAAAGTGAAAAGATAATGGCTTTAAACTGAGTGATAATGATAAACTAAATGATAATGGATTTAAACTATTGTAACTTAACTTCTAACAGTAATGTATTTTTGTAGATTTGTTCGTATGCTATTGAATAATTTGAAGAACCTCTTGAGATAAAACCCTAATAAAACTCCCCTAGTGCGTTTGAGCTGCGTTGGAACTTGGCTTTTCACTCAATTCTTTGACTTACCGTATTCCTGAAAACTTAAGTTCAGCACTATGTGAGAAGAGAATGGGTGTTTTTTGAGTGACAGGAAAGTTATACAGAAAGGCTGGAATATCAGCCTGATTCATGATGTCAGCCTGATTCATGAATTAAAATGGTAAGTAATGAGACAGGTAGGACCTGTCCTTGTCCCCTCTCTGTGCACCATGTGTCATGTGTCCCGTCCCCCCCCCCAAGATTTATTAAAGAACCAAGCAATTTGGAAGCTTTTTTTGAATTTCTGTGATTGATTCCATTTACATCAGATAAATTCTACATGGTGTGGGCTTTTATAGGTCTGTATAGTATACTAGTGTAAGAAGCTGTTCATCTGTGTCTGAAGAAGTGATCCAGTCTGATAGAAATTCTGATTGCAAGAGCCAGAGTGTATAAATGGAATAAAATAAAATGGAAGTGATTAGCTGGAATAAAAATAATCAGCTTTTGGTCTTGGTAAAGGATACCTTTAAAGCACAGCAGCCTTGTCGAACATAATTAAAGTTGTAAGAACCGGGGTAGGGCGAGTGGGCTCTGTTCTCTGAGGTCACGATGGAAATACAGAGGTCAGGGTTTTGCACTTAGTTTTATGTAAACAGTGTCATGGCCTGGTAAGTATAAGAATTGATTTAACAAGGTTAAGTTAATTAAAAAAAAAAAAAAGAAAAACACAAAAAAACTCAAAACAAAGGTGCACTTATTTGATATGAAAATCTAATTGCAGCCTCTATCCTCATTCAGCTAGTTACTGGGGAAAAGTATAGAGAGAAGTGAGGAGTACAGGCTTCTGTTTATGCTTGCTTGGGGTGATTTCTATCAGTGATTGCTACTGAGTGATTCTGTGTTGTCCGGCTTTGTACAATAACATCTCTGTAGCTTTCCCAGAGCCTGTTCCTTAAAATTTGCAGGTAGGCAGGCAGTTGTTCATTTTTGCCTGCAGTTCAAAATGAGACTTCTTAGAACTTTTATTTCTAGTTATGTCTATTTAATATTATTTTCTTTTGCGTGGAGGTCGTGTGCTTATCCTTCCTATACTCTTGAATGGTGCTGTATATCTCCCCAAGTATATTAAATCTTTATGTAGTTCTAGTGGTTGCGGGGCTTAGCTGATTTTTTAATTTTTTTTCTCTCTTTGTTAGTGGTTTGTATTAGGCATTCAGACCTATATGTATGCATGGCAGAAAATAAATTCAAGGGTATGGAAGTATCCTAACAGTTCTCCCTTCTGAATTACACACATTTTCTTTCTTCCTCCCTGCCTCATCTCTGACTCTCTTTGTGTCAAGCCTCCTTTCATGACGGTACATTGCCAGTCAGAAGGAACCACCAGCTCCAGACAGAACACGTCTCTGACTGTTAAAAGAAGGATGGCTGGCAAAACCCGTAAGAATTCAATCGAAAACAGAGTTCTGTAAGTGATCCTGGCAAGCACAGGCACCACTCCCTCACAGAAGTTTCAAGGGCAATTGCTCAGGCTTTCACACTCTTTGTCTAGTCATTGATGCACCAGCTGTGAGCTGGCCAGGGCTGACCTGTTAGAAAGTGGAGGTTGTATGAGCCGTCACTTTGTTATCACTGCAGCCTAAGGAGGGCTGCGGGCCCTGGGAGAAGAGGAAGGCTGGTGTTGAGCATAACGATTAAGTATGCAGAAGAAACACACTGCAGTTCCTGGCTCCAGCTGTCCTTAGGCAGCTCTTCCTTGGTGTGAAATGCTGCTTTAATGTAGGTCAGCCTTAACTGTTGTAAATGAATGTAGTTGTAAATGAGTGTAGTTGTAGTGAAGTCAATGAGCCAGTGTTAATTTACTTCATTTGAGAATCTGCCCAAGTAGATGAGCAACTGGCAAGCTCAAAGGCAAGCGCTTATCCCACAAGGGACGTTCAGATCAGTTTGGTGTTTTGTATTTGTGTTCTTCTCTCTCTCTTCTGGGGAAGAAGTTGATGTTTCTACATCCTGATCATGCTTGTTGCAAGTTGAATTTTGTTCACAAACGAAAAATTTGTAAACAGTTGCTGTTTTGGAAGTAAAGGGATAATAGGTACTTCAGCTTCTTGTTTCAGATCGTCTCTTTACTAATAAAATGAGTGGGTGATCTGAGCTCAGCTGAAGAATAAGTGAGGTCACAAAACTGTCAGTCATCATTCAGCATCATTTGACATAATTAGCAGCTTCTAGGTGGAGGAGGCTGAAGGTTGCTTTCAGTGGAGGCTGCTAATGCTTGCCTTGCTCCACTCACAGAACAGAGACATCACATATCCCACAGTTTCTGATATGCATAGTGAAAATGAAATAAACACTGTTTTGCCCTGAAGGAGCTTACTTTGCTGTGTTGTAGTTGGTGTTTACCTGACAGTCTTGCATAGCAGAAGGAACAGGATATAGATGAGTTACGCCTTTGGTGAGGCTCATGGGGATGCATGCTCTGCCCATTCAAAACTACTTATCAAAGACATACTTGGATTAGCCTCATCCCTATAGATGCAGAAATATGTTACAGAGCATTGCAAGATTGGTAATACTTAAACTCTTCTGTTATTCAAAAAGTAGTAGCCTCACAAAGTAGTAGCCTCACAGGTCAAATGAAAATTGCGACCCTTTTGGCAAGCTAGATGACAAAGCTGGTGACTTCAAAAAACTGTGTCAGAGTATCTAAGCCATTAGAGTTTCCTAATCTAATGTTACCAAGTAATGCTGTCTCAGAGAGGAGTCAGATGCTTTTAGCCCTAGGCTGTGCACTACTTAAAGATGTGCAAATAAGAGAAAAATCCCTTATTTCTATAGCATACTACATACATATCTATTGGAAAAGTGTGCAGTAAATGAGGAAAGAAAATGCCAACTGACTCCTTTGGTTTTGTTGTTGTCCTCAACAATTCAGCACTACCTGGAGACTCTAAGACTAGACTCTGCCGACTGATGGGATGATTTGTTTACCTAGATTTAATATTGTTCTAAGTGTTTGCAGGACTAGAGAAATGTGTTTTGTTCAGTTTGAATTGCAGCTCTTCACGGCCCAGTACTTTGTTTCCTCCTGTAAGCAGATGTACTGAAGTTTCTTACAGGAAGTGCTTTGCATATCAATTGCTCTGTATGTACATTAGGTGCAACCATGTAAAATGTTTACTCTTTAATATGTATTTCCTATTTTTTGTGATCAAATAGATCTGGGAATAAGGCAACATTTTACTTTTCAAGCATTCATAAAAACATAATCAGGGAATATTTGTAAGAAGCAAAATAATTACTGTATGCAGAAAGCTACCCCTTGTATCAGACCAAGAGTAAGTGCAGCTTTGCTCCTTTGCCCCATCCCCAGTAACTTCAAATGAGATGTTTAGCCTGGTGTGTGTTCTGGATGGTATCAGGTATCATCACATTGGAGTTGTTTTTTGTGAATAGTTGATGGTCTTAGGCAGAAGGCATGGTTGCACCCTGGTTGACTATGTAAGACTAGTTTCCATTGGTAGCTGGGACTCCTAAAAGTATCTTTTCAATCATCAGATGATTCACCTGCCAGCTGTATGACTTCAGAGGATGTAAAGAAAGACATAGCCAAATATGGAGAAAGATTCCTCAGTATTTCTTTTTACCAGATCTGTAATGTGCTTTGTATATGTAAAAAAGAAAAAACAACAACAAAAAGAAAACAAAAACAAAAAAAAACCCCACAAACCTGAGGATCATATGTGGTTCTGTGTTTAGGGTAACCTAAGCATGGTTTCTCCTCTTAAATTTGAGATAAGTCGGGTGGGTCTCTATCACATTGTCTGTTATGAGCATGCATACTCCAGCACGGGTACCTATTTTGTTTGGCAGTGCCTTCACAGCATGGGAAGTCTCTTGCCTTCTGTATGTCAGCAGGACAGCAGCAGTGGCAGTGGTTCAAAGGTCTGCTCTGAGCTGCATGCCTGCTGATTACGAAGTAATTTTCTAGGTCCAGGTCGGTGGGGATTTGAAGGCACATGTATGTCAACAGTTTGAGAAGCAGGGAGCATGATAATAAGGGTGATGGAGATGGAGGGTTGGAGACCTATAGGTCCTCAGTGATATAGAATCACAGAATCATTAAGGTTGGAAAAAGACCTCAAGGATCCTCAAGTCCAACCATCAACCCAACAGCACCTAACCCACTAAACCATGTACGTAAGCACCACATCTACACGTTTCTTGAACGTGTCCAGGGATAGTGACTCCCCCACTTCCCTGGGCAGCCTGTT
>NW_010121926.1:9195-16713 GCF_000699245.1 Pterocles gutturalis
CTCCAACTTAGAGCCAAGGATGTCATGTGGGACTGTGTCAAAGGCTTTGCATAAGTCCAGGTAGATGATGTCAGTTGCCCTTCCCTTATCCACCAGCGCTGTGGCCCTGTCGTAGAGGCCACCAAATATGTCAGGCATGATTTTCCCTTGGTAAAGCTGTGTTGGTTGCCACCAATCACCTGCTTGTTTTCTGCCTGCCTTAGGATAGATTCCAGGAGGATTTGCTCCATGATCTTGCCTCTGCTAATTATTTAGAAACAAGTCTTGTATGCAGGACTTCCTCAGCAGTTCCTTCATTCCTGATTTGAGAGTCCTTAGCATGGATACTGTTGTGGGAGATTATTGCAATAGAAAGTTTCTTGATTTGACTTAGTTAGTTGTATGGTTTCTCTGTCATTTAATGCTTTGCTTAGTTTTTTCTTTTTTTTTAACAGTCTATCCAGACGTCTTGCTTGCCCTGCCCTGCTTATAGGGATTTATTTTAATTACAGCTTGAGTTGACTTTTCTTTGAACATGTTAAGGTATGTCTCTAAAATGCATATGTATTTTTGTAAAGTCAGATATTATATAATGTATCTGGTATGTTTTGGAACGTGCATAGTTCCCTGGCAACTGTTAAGCAAAATTATTCCTTTATGTATATTATAGTGTAGGAAATTATTATTTTTACTCTTAAGTTACATACTGAGTTAAATCTTTCTTTTTTTTTTTTTTTTTTTTTTTTTTTTTTTTAAAAAAACCCCTTGGGAAAAAAGAGGTTTTTTGAAGTAATACCCTTGGAAATAAAGTAGGATCAAAAACCACTTCTATTTAAGAAGTTGAGTTAAATATTGTCAGTGTCAATACTGCAATTTTTCTAATATTTGTGCCCAGTGAAATGACTTGGCGGTCTTGAGGGCTAATACCCAGTTATAGGGCAGGTATCAGACAGGACTCCTGAACTTTGTTTTCTATGTCATTACAGATCAAGTCGGAGTAGTAGAGGTGTATTTATATCTGGTGGTGATTAAACTAAAGAAAATAATGTTTCCGCAATGTGGTTGTGAAAAGTGTCAGAAGGTGTGCTAGTGTGTGCACACGCCTGAAAGATTACATGAAAAGCTTCTCTGTTTTCATGGATATGGCTCAGTTCTAGAAATTAATATATCTGGGTTATTAAGCATATAGACTTAAAAATATTTTTAAAGTGAGCAAAAATTCTGGGAAAAATTTGAAAAATAAATTGGACTTTCTTTCTGAATTGGAACCTGGCTAGAAGATCAAATTCTTTAAGTAGTTTCTTTTGGAAACTGTGAATTTCAACAGCCATTCAGTTAATGTATTCACCACTTCTTGCTAGTGTGTTAATGTGCAGGATATCAGCAGATCTGTAGTGTAAGGACTCTATATGTTTTAATTAGCTGGAATCTAGAAAGATTCTTTTGTTTTGCATTGACTGAGTAAAGATGCTTTTATGGGCTCTTTTGGTTTGCCATGGTGTGAGTGGCCACCTGTTTATGCAATGTCAAATTCTAATTTAAGGTTCAGGTTGGTTTTGTGTTGTTTTTCTTTTTGTGGTTTTATTATGTTGTGTGTGTTTTTTGTTTTTTGTTTTGTTTTGTTTTTAATGGGATTAAGAAATCACTAACTAGGACACCATGAAAGCCACAGAAGAGGATCACAGCACCCAGCCATCAGAAGGAATAGCACTCTGGGAAGTATTCAGCAGCTGAGCTAATTAATGCCTCTCTGCGTTAGGCTGTTGATACATTGGCCAGGTTTAATTATGTGTATTCAATAAAAAGAAGATGCTACTCAAGCTGTATTTATTTTAAGGAAACACTTCTAACATGAAGAAAATTGTTTGAGAGTCTGAAGAACAAAATTTATTAAAACAGACACATACTGGCTTTTGAAATATTTTACCTTTTTGGGTGTAGCCTTGGAACAAGACTGCACTCAAGAACATGAAGGGAAAATTAGAGTGTATCCGATATTATCTTGCCATCATAAGGAAGTGGTTTTAGTCTCAGAGTTGAAGGAATGTTGTCTTAGGGATAAATATTTTATATATCCTTTAACAATGACGCACTAATTCCATTGTTTTTGTGTGTTGGTATGTACATTTGAATCCGAGACTCATTTGTGTGTTAAAAAAAAAGACATAATTCTTTATTTATCCTCACTGCATTTATCTCCTATCATAGATTATTGAGAAGTATTAGATATTCACTTCAGTTAATCTTCCCCGATGATGTCTGTTATGTGGAACTCTACTGACATTTGATTGTTAAAATGTTGCAAGTACTCTTCCCATATTAAGGTTCAGCTACTTCAAGGTATGGTTGTAAATGAGTTGGATTTCTTTGTCCATGATAGGAATGGTAGCATGAGTTAGGTTTAGGATAGGCAGGACTATTACTAGCAACAAAAAATATTGGTTGTTTTTTATGTATCAGTTTTTCTTACTACCTTATTATTTTGTCATTGTACAGGAAATGTCACTCGTTCTTGAAATGTTAGTATTAATTGTATAACTTTTAGCATAGTATTTGTGATTGAAGTCTACAATGTTACAAGTTTTCTCAACAAAAGGATTTTCCAACTTTGGGAGCAGCAGGAGGAGAATAATTCTTTACATTATATTTAGTAATATTTTTTCTTCTCCCTGGATTAAGATAGCCTCACTACAGTGATAAAATCTGAACTATTTTGAACATATTTTTTCATCTTTTTTTGCTTTGAACAGTCTTAAGGAGTAAACCTTGTAAGCAGAGATTATATTAGTTTCAAAAGATAAGCTCTTTCCTTCCTTGCTTTCTAGGAAATGAAAACAATTTGTCACAGGAATAGACTTCAAAATTCAGTCTGTAGATTTGATAATGATTTTTGCATGATTTATTTAAGTACTTGTTAGAACAGTCAAGTTACAGGCTTCATATGGCAAATGGTTTTTGGTGCACTCATTTCAGTAAGTGTCAGAATGGAGAAAGAACTGGATTTGGGAATAGGTAATATGACTAATATAATATGAGTTTTCAGTTACAACACACTTCAGGGTACATAGCTGAAGTTTTAAAAGTATTTTTGAACAGGTACAAAAATAGACAGTTAATGCTTGATTGTCAGTTTCAAGTCCTTCATAAATGTTAGCTTTTTCTGTATTGTATTGCTTTTTTTAAATTATTTTTTTTTAGAAGTTGAATACAGATGCTCGTGACTGTGTCTTGGACAACCTTCTTCACTTATGTTGTCTTTTCTCCAAAGGCTTTTTATACAAAGGAAATAAATCCTACTGAATTATTTTGGCGTATACTGAGCATGAACATATATACCTCTTAATACATTTAAGCAGCAGAATTTACTAGATAATAAGGAAAGATAATACGTAATTATGTTGTTTACTACTTCGGTGTAATTCTGTTTTAGCTGTGGAGCACTGAATCATTACTTATTGGATCATTAAATCCCAAACTCAAAGACAATTTGTTGCCCTAAGTAAGGTAAAAGTGTCTATTTCTTCCTTCCATAATCTTTGTCTTGTTTAAATTTCCTTCTCTGAGATGGGTGAAAGGATTAACTTGCTCTTCCAGATCAAACTGCTGTATTTCATATTCAGGATACCTAGTTATTTAGTTTGAAATAGATTAATCCTTGCACAGCATACAAATATTAGTCTGTCGTGATTTTTTTTTTCCCTAGCACATTATCCTTCTTGTAAATTGCCAATAGTTTTGACAATTTTCAGCAACTCCTTTTAGACAGGCCTTCACTCCTCCACTACTGCCCGTCTCCATCATTACAAATACAGGTTTAGGTGTCCTGTGAAAGGGGAGAATGTTTTCTCTGAGAAAATATTCATCCTTAAGCAAAAATGAAGTGTCTTAGAGTGTCATTAAGATAAGGAAGCTTATATGTAATTAGGAAAAAAAAGGTATAATCTTTCATGTGTGTATTTAAACAGCTTGTAATTTATAAAGCTTCAGAGAGGAAAACATTGTGTATAAAATATATCTTCTGTTCCATTAGAATAGAAAATGCCGTTTAAAAAATATATATATAATGAGAAGCAATTCATTGCCCCTCCCATCCACATTTCTAAGATTTTTTGATTCCTTCTACATCTGTTTGAGACACTAATTGGAACATCGCTGTGGTAATGCTACAGTTTCCTTAGCAAATGACACTCTTACATGCACACCCTCTTCTCTTAATCTCTCTACCTTGCTTGAGTGTGCTATGTGAACACAAGGACACACTGCTTCTCTTCCTTCTCCTTCCGTAAGGGAAATGCTGGTCCTCAGCATAAAACTTGAGTGAATTTAAATTTTACATAACATACTGTTTACAGAGCAGTACTGCTTTAGCCGTTTATTATAAACAAGCATGAAATGCCAGCAGCTTTTTTTTTTTTTTTTTTGTCTCTGCCAGGTTGTGGTATTACAGCAGAAAGCATTTTATTTTCAATTAAAGATAGTTGACTCCAAAAGGGGAAAAAAAAAGTCTGGAATTAAATTTTATAAGATGAATGATGAAAGTCACAGTGTAGTATTTTACAAATTGTTTATAGCACTAGTCTTAAATACAGTATGACAGGTGGTTTCCACTTTTTTTAGATAAAGATACTATATAAATGCAAAAAACCCTTGTACATTACTGTATATACAGCATTACAGTATTTTCCATTAAATTTAATTTTAATGGTGACATTGGTTCCACATTATCCGTATGGTTTAATCGTATCAAACTACAGACCTCTTAAAACACCCTCATGTGCGGCTTGCAACTTATAGTTTAGGATCTGTCTTCAAGGAAAGACCAAAGATGGGCTTATTTTTGAATGACAGTACTGAAATTTTACATATTGGATTTTCTACATATATATGTCCTGTTTGGTCAGACTTATGTGTTATAAGCAGGCTAAAGTCTCGCTGACTTCTTTAATCTGAACATGACCTCATCCAGGAGCTATTGCCTGTCTTCAGGTGTGTCCTATGGATTCTTTCAGAAATGCTTTTCCTTCTAGCACAGCAACAAAGAGAGGAGAAAAAGTTCTTGAAGGTACATTTGCCATGCCAGTGGAGGCATAGTTGTAACAAATGAATCTTTTATAATTAAAACAGCAACTGTATGACTCAGATTTTGTGCTAAGCAGGTGGAATGCTTTGTTGTGGGTAATGAAATTACAGTTCTTCTGCTCTTAGATCTTGACCATTTTCCAAGGAGTTTTCCCACCATATGCATTAACTGTGATAAGACCAATCTTGTCTTTGTTTGGCTTATGCATTCCTTTTTACATGAGTAACAACCAAGTTTATTGGAACTACTTGTCTGTCCTCTCTGAGGATAGATGTTCTGTGTTAAGGATCAGCCTCCACCTTAAAAGAACAGGATTCAACCTTTGCTTCTTTCAGTTAAATTTCTTATTGGAGAAAAAAAGTAGGGCGGTGGGAGAGACTGACTTTCCAAATGTTCTAAATATTTCCGAGAATTAAAAGTTAATATTTGAGCTCTTGCCACCAAAAGTGCTGTTTAATATTATTGCTACAGCCTATTTTAATCAGTGAACCAAAAATGAGAGAGTAATCCTAGGAATACGTATTTTAAAAATATATTAAATGTCTAATGAAGTGATATTATTTTACATATAAATATGTTGAACTTAGCTAGCTGGATGCCATTTAATAGCTAATACATAATTCTGCATAAATACAAAGTTGTCTCTGTTCCTAATGCATTTAGCTATTCTGTCATTCTAAGTATCTTTAGTCTGTCAGGTCCTATGAAAATAGATTGTATTACAATGCTGATATTTTAATTCCAAAGTCTGGTTTTTATTTTTGATGTTGGTTCCTCAGCCTCCCCACTCCCCTTCCCCAACCCCCAGAAGACTTCCTCTCAGTAGAAGCTAACCAAGCTGGTTTCAGGGGTTCTGAAGGTTTCTAAATTCGTGTTTTCATATAAGAATGCCTCATAGGTGTCTGTTGACATAAAACATTTCTGGAATATAAATAGAGTATTAAAACACATACATTTAAAATTGAAGCATTTAAGAACTGAGAGTCAATTACTGAAAATGTTAGATCACATTAGTAGGAAGCAGGCACCCTGCAATAGGGGAGGGGGGAGCATAAGCAACCATGACTTCGAATTTTAAATGGTACGTCAGTGAGAGAATAGCACTGCGTCACCAGTTCCTACAAAAAAGCAAAAGCAAAGATGCAGAAGGACTTTGACAGGAAAGCCATTACGTCTGGAAAAAGCCATTTTCACCTGTTCAGGCCAGCTGTCCCATGTGGGGTTTTGCTGTTGGTTTAAGTCCGTGTCTACTGCAGTCTAAAACTGCATCAGAAACTGCAGATTCTCAGACATTAACAGTAGCTATTTTTACATGCTACCTGGGAAAAAGTGTTATGTATTAAAAAGTTGAATTAGGTTCTTGATATACTTCTCTTGTGTTTATATTGAGTTTTAAGTGGCATTTTACAAACCGCATCATCATACTGCTGCTGCCTAAGTGACTAATAGATCTATTGACACCATGTGTCTAAGGAATCCACAGCCACTCTTTCGAAGTCTGGTTTAGTTTTCAGTAGTAAAGCATTCTTTATAGGAGGAATTATTTCTGTGTTCCTCTTCTCTTTCTCTTCAGCTCCCTTTCCCCTCCCAGGGATCCTCAGTGGTGATTCATGCTGGAATTTCCCACAACTTCCCCACCCCCCCACCTCCCGACTTCCTTTTGCACATCCAGTAAATTTCTCTGTTGATTCTCCAGTATTATATGATATGTTGGCACGTTTTATCACAGTATAGAAGCTGTAGGGCAATCTGGACAGAAATAAAACATGAGTAGCTCATTTTGCAGATAATTCTCTTAAATTGTTTTGTGCCTTTAGAAACTGTTTGATGTACCTAGGTAATGTTTTTTAGAATTGAATGGATGGTGCATTAACCAGATTTAATAGTGTGTCTTTTGAAATATTTATGTTTGGTGATAGAAACACCTGTTTCTGCAGGGGGGAGTTAAATTTTACTTAATACTTAGAATATTCATTTCTCTAAAAATTATTTTAGTTGAGTAGTATGAGGGTGTTTGGGAGGAGGACAGCATGCACAGGTTGATATGCAGTGTTCCAGTAGTAACTAACGCTGCACAGTCTTGCCGTTTGTGGTTGGCAGAAGCAGCATGATGCTCTAGGCAAATTATGTTGCTAATGGTGATGATTCAGAGGGACAATTATGTACATTTCTGTTAAAGTGTTGACTTCTGTAAAGAAGATGTTCTGAAACATGATGGAGATCTAGCTTATGCCTCACTGAGCCCTTCACCAATATCCGTGAAGTGAAAATAGTAAGGTCAGTCTCCATAGCGATAGTGATTGCTTGTGCTTGCTGGAAGTTCTAGCAGGCCAAAGCAAAATTGGTAGTTTGCAAATGAGGACCTAGTCAAGATAGGAGAACAGCTTTATCACTAGTTGATCTGATGACTTTTATTAGGAAAGAAAAAAGGGGGGGGGGGGGAAGTTAAGGGAAGCTCC
>NW_010121926.1:16744-19474 GCF_000699245.1 Pterocles gutturalis
TGAAGCTCCAAGTTGGGCCATCTGTGAGCAGTTTTAGTGATCTGATGATGCCATTGTGAGTGCTAGAGATTTCTGGGAAGGGGAGCTAACTTCCCTCAGGTAGTGACTTAAGATTTGATTGTTCATAATGAGCAAGTTTCTTCTTTTCCACTGATGTGTATTTCTTACTTTTGTAATGTTTAAATTAGGTTAATATTAAACACTTTGAGTCTGTAAGTTCTAAAGGCCGTACTAATGTTGTAGATACTTCCTTGATTGAACTGAGCCACCTAACCCATGTCATTTGATGGTATTTATAAATCTTAAGTTCATCTGCTTACATGTTCTGCAAGACTATACTTCATGTTAACAAAAAAATCCCAAGTATAACAAGAATTTAGTAATGCTGTATTCAACTCTACTTGACAAATATGTTCTAGCCATATGAATGTCATTTGCAGTAAATTATTTGAAAATACCTGCCATTTGTGTCCGTTGGGTTTCTTCAGGGGTCACAGAGAAAGAACCAACCTAGAAATCCTATCTAGGTTTCCTGCACTGGTCTTCCTCATGATGATACTGTAATATTCCAAGATTTTTGTTCTATTCTGGAGGATTGGGTGACCTGCTATTTCTGTAGGAGTTCATGGGATTTTTTTTCCTTGCTAGATTTGGAGGGTGGGGGAAAATAACTGTACTCTGCTAAATTTACTCATTTATGGCACTAAAATTAGCTATTGGTTCAACTCTTCCACTTGTTTGCATGAACAATTTATTTCAGACATCTGTTATGAAAAATGTATGGGTTACACCTCTCAGGCACTATTTTCAGTTCTGCATTCCTGGGCAGGTCCTATAATGGTTACGTTGGGAGCATTTTGGGGGAGAAGAGAAAAACTGTTTTTTTGTTTTGGTTTGGTTTTTTTTAAACATAAAGATTTAGTATAATGAAAAAAAAATATATTTCTCCGATAACTTGCAAATTTGAAGCATAAAGGAACTGATGTGTTATGGGGAAAAAAAATCTGGTTTTGGTTTACAGAAGGGTGTTGTTTTTATTGTTAGTGTCACATCCAGTTGTTTTGAAGTAGTTACAAGAATATTTAGACTTTCATAAAACGGCTTTGTGGTATTCAGTCATCAGTTTTGCTGAGACCTTATCACAAGCAAAGTGATAAAACAGTGGCTGCATCAAGGGAACTGAAAAGCCTACAACCTCAAACTCTTACTAAAAAGCAAAGGAATATTTGATAATTTAATAAATTAAAAATATAAGTAACATTATCTTCAACATGACACTGTATTACTTTGGATGTAATACAGCTTTGAACTTTGTTTAAAATATAACAGACTTCTGTCAGTATTATATAGATTTTTATAAAGTATGCATAGTAATTTGTCAAGTTGAACCACATTTTCTTTAATACTTTTTATCTTCATTTATTTCTCCTTCATGAAATGGTGTTTTCAACATAACTTCATATGAAAGACAGAAAAATCTGTCATCTGTATGCAGTAATTTATTGACCTTAGAAATAAAAAAGGAGGAGGTACAAACAACATATTAGGATTTTTTTAAAGGATTCCCTCATGTGAATATGTAGCTATTCTTTTTTAGCTGTGTGGAGAAATCTTTGATCATGAGAATAGTACCTCATTTTGTAAAATTATAATCCTATCCCTATCATATTTTGATTGAAAGCTCAACTTAAAAACATATTTACTTGGAGGAAATGGGCAAGCCGTCTTTACTGTTTTAACTACATTATGTTTTATTTTAATCATGTTTATCTTTAATGATTTATAGAATTGTTAAGTTGTATGGATTAATATTTGACTTAGAGCAGTTTCTAGTAGTATACTGTCTTTTCTACATTGGAAACAATGCACTATTTACCACTACAATTTTGTCTATCCCTGCAGATCTCTTTCACCAGTAGTTTAGTTCTGTCTCAGTGGAGAGCCAGTGTGCTGTAGGGCGAATGACGGTATTCATAAGGAAGTGAGTTGTCTTTCTTGGTGGAGTTAAAAAAAAGGAAGATTGTACATTAGTGAAGGAGAGCAGGTAAATTGTTGCATGGAGAGGGAGTGGGGACTACAATAAGCAATACTAATAAGGCTTTAGGCACTTGCATTCACAGCAGTGTTTTGTGGAGATGGCCTCTTTAGCATTATTTGTCTTTTTACTTCTTGTACCCCTGCTAATTCATTCTTGTCATTGTGAGAGCTTTTAACATAAAAGTAATGATTTTTAGTAATTTATTCTGGGCTTTATAAAAGCATTAACAGGAAAATTGGTATTTTTCTCTTCCTGAAATATACCAAGAAAGGCTTTTATCAAGGCCAGGGATGATCTTTACTGTGGCTTTATTCTGCATGTTTGTATTAGTATTCCTTTTGCAGTTAATCATTGAGGTTATTTACTTAAGCTAGGGTGACAGGTATTTTTGGGATCTGTTTTAATTCAGAACAGTGTTTAAGTTTGTGTTTTGTTTTACAGTTATATTTATGGTGAATATATGAGAGAGACTATAGTCTGTGTTGGCCCATCAAACTGACTTCTCATGGAAGGAAATAACCTAGTTAAGGAGTGTCAATAAGTGAGCTGCAGAAATGAGTCTGTAATTCTGATTTGGTTTTTTGTGAAAGGTGGAATTTCAAAGAATTATTAGCTGATATTTTATCAAGGTCAAGGAAAGAGACATCTCTTGTATTTAGTAAATGAGTGTGATGGGTTTGCCCTTGGCTGGG
>NW_010121927.1:0-24747 GCF_000699245.1 Pterocles gutturalis
AAAAAAAAAAAAAAAAATTTCTTCTGGAATAAAACTGTAGATACTAAACTTCAGAGAAAACTTGAGGGGGAACCCGCGAATGTGCAGCAAATCCGGAGGGTGAGGTGCGGGGCCTGGTGTGGCCGCTGCCGCCAGAGCTGTGGGGCAGCTTTCAGCAGGCAGCGGGCAGGTGCTAAACCGTGGCCGCTGAACCTGTGTCTGTGCCTTACACGACAACATTAGATTGATGATAGCTTTTCATGTCGGCGAGAAGTGGAAAAAGACGGTTTAACTACTGCAGAGAATAGCTTTGTTGTCGTAGGTTACACTAGCGGTGTGTGAACACGAGTTTCCAGGCTTGCAGCTCCTTTTGAAGGGCTGCGCTGAGCTGAGTTCTGTAGCTTGGGGTTGTTAGACAGGACATAGGACTCTCGGCAAGAATAACAAGCAACTGCAGTTAATAAACCCAAATTACAGCGTTGGTGCTTTAGTGGGAGGTACAGCAGAGTCTGTGAACACAGTAATGAAGAAAATGTGCTGATCTGACATATCCCTGTGAAAGTTTCCCCATCAGGGTTTCTCTCCAGCTCAGACCACAGGTTAAAGCCTCTCTCCCAACAGCAGTTCAGCTGCTTTATCAAAAACAAACTTCAGTATAAGATTGTATTGCAGCCTCTCCCTTGAGGTACATTCCTTCCTAGAATTCATAGAGCTGCAGATCGGTGAGGGCAAGTATGATTTACAGTCCCCTCGTTATCTTGGGTGAAATTTGAGTAAATGACATCTATATTTCATCAGAGTTCCCTTTAATACAGAGGATGTACGCTTCCTGATGTTACAACATAGCTTGATTTACGTTGTGGGAAAAATTTACTATTTATGTTCTTGCAAAGTTAGTAATTTTATTTAGATGTCTTTCCCAATCCATTTCTCTGTCGGTCTGCCTGTCCTTAACCGGCAGGGATTCCCCTGGAAGGCCGCACAGACACGGTGTGTTTGTCTGACATAGAAAGGCTCCGTTATACTTCAGCAGTATTTCCACATGCAGTATGACCAATGGAATTCCACTAGGGTTTTCTCATCCATTATATGTTCAGCAAAATGCTGTTCTGTTTCTAGCTTTGGATTGGTTTTAAGGTACTTCTCAGTAAAAAAATGGCATTTCGATGGCAATCAGCAGCATTACTTCGCTAATAGAGATGCAAAAAATGTCTGCACTTGTTTAGTACAATGTATTTCTCACGGTAGCCAACACAGGGGCTCTGCGTTCTGTTTTCTAGCAGGAAAGGGAACGTGGTTCATTCAACTCGGTGAATTAATGAACGAGCCGCTAGCTGGCAGTGCATACAGCTGGTATCCTGGTTCAGGAACTTAAAAGGTCACTGAAAAAAACCTGCATGATATTGCAGCATTGTATCCTGTAATGTGTGCAAGAGTGGTTCAGCTGTCTGCTAGGAAAACTTTCTCATTGTGGTTATAATCTGGATTAGATTGCCCAAGAGGATTGCAGAATCTCCATAATTGGAGGCTTCTAACAAAGAGCAGACAAATGTCTCTTGGGAGCCGGGCAGGTACAGCTGGTCCTGTATCAACCGATGGCTGTATCCTGCAGGGCTTCTGCAGAGCGGCTGGCCCCAGGGCGCCCGCTGCAGAGCGGCTGCCTCGGGGCAGCCTGTCCAAGCCTTGGGAAGCAGCGCCAGGGCTGCCTGGAAAATGAGCAGACACCTGCTCAGGAGGCGACTGTGTAGCAATTTGCAGGGAACATCCATGGTTATTATGCACTCTCATGTTCTTTCTCATCCTCCTCCAGCCTTAAGTTTTGTTCATTCTTTCTCGTTACAGGGAAGTAGCACTCTGATTCATCTCAAGCCAGTGGCAGTGTTGCTCGCCCAGCATCTTCAAGTGGGGGAACGCAGCCAGGAGAAGTGGCCAAGAAGCCCCAGCCCCTGAGTCAGCAAAGAGCTAGCCATGGCAGGAACGTGGCTGTGTGAGCAGAGCTCCTGGTAAGAGCCAGCACCTGGGGTGGGACATGACAGCTAGGCTCACTCAGGGGCATCCTAATACCGCTCGGTGTGCTTGCACTGCAAAGGTGTGTGTGCAAACTGAGTGAGAGCCATTCTGCAGAATAATTCCACATTGAAGCTATCTAAAACCTGTTTTGAAACTATTTGCTGTTAAACAGATACACTACTGGTAGGAAGTATTAATAACAGTAATTGAGTTTCCCCTTATTTTCCCAATTTGGGAGTAAGCGTGGCACATTTTTTTTCATGACTTGCATCTCACTTCAGTGTAGTTTTAAACACAGTAGTGTCAGCTACATTTTTCTATATTTTGGATATTGCCGTTGAGATGTCATCTTTGTGATCCATGCTCAATGAAAATCAGAGAGCCTTGAAGCAGGTAGCTCTTTATTATAGAGAGGTTTATATTTTATATTAAATTTGGACTATATTAAAACAAATGTACTTTAATCACATTATTAATTTAAATAATATTTGATTTAAATAAAACACCAAGAGAACTTGATTTAAATAACTGATTCAGTTTATACATCGATTCCTACAAAACCCACTAATTCAGTGCAATGTTTGAAGAACTACAGGCCAGAGCCAATTTCTTAGCAAATGGCAGCTAAAATGCTCTGCACACAAATGTAAAGGTTATGATGTCTGAGACTGGCTGCATTTTGAAGCAGTGCTCCTAAAAAGGATTAATACAGATTTGAAAATGGACTGTTTTACTCAGCTACCTCTCCACCTTACGTGTAAACTATTGCCACACATTATAGTTGTTTAATTCAGCAATAACCCTGTACTAACCTCTAGATTTGAGGGGATACAGTGTTTACCTTGTCAAACATGACATGGCTTTTACTTTGAAACGCCAGCGTTAAATTCCATACCTCTAGCAAACTCAGTCGAGTGGAATTCACACATTCAGTTTAACATAGGCCCAGTTTTTAGTTAAATAAGACCAGAAGAACCTGACAAACATAGATACAGGAAATTTTATTTAACATTGTGTACAAAGAAAGGCTACAAATGCCTTAGACTTTTTTCCCCCCAAATACAGTTTTTGGATCCCTTTTTCATACCACTTTTCTCAGAAAATTTAAAAAAAAAATCCAGATTGACAATTTTTTCCACCTTTTTTCCCTTTCCTTTTTCCCCCCTCTCTTTGGACCTAAACTGAGAGATGTTTAGCAGAACAGTTTCAACACTTTTCAGTATTAAACTATTAGGATTAGGTTTTCTTTTCCAAAAACAGAGCACTATGAGATACTGAAGCACTAGCAACAGCAGTATAAAATGTCAAAAACTGACTCCCTAACATGGTAGTGTTAAAACAATGCCAACGATATTAACGCTGATGAAATCCAAAATTATCCAAACAATAACAAATTGTCTTCTACACCTGATAATTTAGCATGAATTATATCATTTAATTGTACTTATATTTAAATAAATAGTCTCAACTCCTTTCCTTGGAATTCTTCACGGATTATAAACACTCATAATACTAGCAATAAGAACAAACTACACAACTTACATAGGCAAGAGAAGGCTTAGTTTTATTTTTTTTTTTCTGGACAGACACAGAAAGGACAACATTTCACAGTGTCCTGCTGCAAGATCATATTTAAATTCAGTTTCATTGTGCTTCTCAGTCATCCAACACAACAATTCCTTACCCCCTTTTCGCTGCCTTGGTAATCACGTTTAGTATTGATATCTCATCTCTTGAAACATCTGTCCCTGCATAGCTAAGTTTTATCCAGGATTCCACAAGTTTCATATGTAACTGTGAAGCCCAAAACAAGATTTCTCTCAGGCTGTGAGAAGCAATAAAGAAAGGATTAGAAGAGGCTGTTGTGAAGAAATGTTCTTTTGCTACAGCAGCTTTTACATTACCACCTGCTATATTTGAAATAGTTTTTAGATATGGACTAGTTTTCAGCTGACTATTTGTGTAATCCCTAGAGTTTGTGTAGTCCCGATTTCTCCCAAAATGGGGCTAAAACAGAGGAAATTGGCAGATTGGCATTTGATTATTCAGTTAGGCACAATAAAAGGAATTGAATGGGTCTCTTCCCGTAACTGCCTTCTGGGTCTCCCTCAGACTGCCCCAGGGGAGGTGTTCTAAGGCCAAGGCCATCTGCTCACTGGTGGGCTCTCCTCATCATGATCCTTGTTTGGGGTCATCTGCAGAAAGCTGCCACGTTCTCCTTCCAGGCAGGAAGCTGTTTTGTACACAACCTTGCCCTTCTGTACATCCACAGGGACAGAAAACGGCCTTGTCATGTGAATCATTCTGCAGATTAGAGAAGTGGTTCATCTGTAGAACGTCTTGGGTTTTCAGAACATCTGACCACCAGGGAAAAAGACTGCAACAGTTACACAAACAAAAGCTCTAGTGGGAAAGAAAAAAAAGGTTTCTCCATTGTGATGAACCATTTTTGACAAGAGGATTTGAACATCACTGCAATTAAGACAAAGCAGTAGAGCAAACCCTTCTGCTAGGTTTGGGGACTCTGTAATCATATTAATTCCCAAATATGCTTGAATGGGTGTAAACAATAGAATCTTACTTAACCTGCAAAACAGGCCTACAGGAGCCCAGAGCTTTAGCAGCACCTGGTGCATTCTGCACCAGAAGACTGGAAATACTTTGGTTAGCTGCAGGGATAGCTGTTACAAACTGAACCTTGCGGTGTGGTAGTTTGTACAGCGCAGAATGACATGAAGTGGTTTCTGTTGGAAAAGGAGCAGTCTTTCTTACTGCAAGGTGAAACAGGACAGCAGGGAATAAATGACATGGAAAATATTTGCATGGTTCACCTGCATGTTTTTACAGTGGTCTCCAGCAATTCCAGTATATGACAGTAACACAAAGAGAACCGCAGAGGCCAAGTAAGTAATTTAATAATTTTTCTAATTCTTGGCAATAGCATTTACATGTTTGCTTGACCTGGAAGGCCTACATCTGGTCACAGAAGGAAGAGAATGAAGATGACGTGTACTCAGGTCTGCTTTGGTCCTACTGTATCAACCATTTCATCATTTTAGCATGTTGTGGCATTTTATCCTTGCAGCACAGAAACAGACTTTTAGCTTAAACAACAGTCTGGTTCTATTAGCTTTTTCCTTCTTTGCTGTGGTGTTTCACCTATGGTAATACATGGACTCTATGCTCCTCCCTATCTATTACCACAAGGTGAAAAAAAAGGTAGAGAGCAAGTGATAAGCTTTGCTTTCTTAGCACTGAACTGTGAATTTCCAGTAGCAAGAAAGAGGGGCTGCAGCACATCAGCACTGGGAGGCCACAGTAGCTAAATTCCTGGTGTTCCCATATTAATGTTTATTTACTGGCAAGCCAGTCTTTCCTCATGTTATCGAGGGCATAAGCCTTCTTCTGTATCTTGAAATGAGAACTTCTGTCTCGTTCCAGCCCATGTGATCCGAGCGATTCCTAATTATGCTTCACTTTTCCATTTGTGCTACTTTTATTCCCTAAAACGTTGTTAAGGAATAATGATTAACTGTAAGTGCTTCCTTTAGAACTTCTGTTGATTTTAAGGGCAATCCATGTATTTAATTCTATCCAATGAGAAAATTCATAGAATGCATATGAACATTCATTTCATTCTAGTTCAGAATGGAGAATTGCTAATACTGATCTAAGGCTCCAGCACCTCAGTTGCACATACCCCACATTAAAGGAAGTGAATGGTATCAGATTTGTTTTTTTCTGATAACAGTATTATGACAATGTTAACAAAGTTTAGAATTAAAAACATACCTGGACTACAAATTTACGAGGGCATAAACAAGTGCTAACTACACCAAGAATTTGATTAATTTGTTTGTATCTACTCAGGAATTGCCCTTTCAGATTTTTCTTCTTCAAGGAACAGAAGCAAATCCCTTAAATCTAGCATGAATGTATTGGTCTTCTGTTATTACAAGTCCTTGTCTTCTTGAATTTAATAGAAAGAGACAGGGTAGGGTTTTTCTTAAAATATTTCCCATTTCTTGCTAACATTTCCCTAATAAGAATACCACATCTGATAATGTTATCCCAGCAGATGGCCAACCACTGAAACAGAAGGATTAACCAATGAGGAATCAGAGAGGGTTGGTTTTTTGCCATCAGATTTTAAACATTTTTAAAAGCCACGTTGGTCAATTTTCATTGTATACATACATGAAAGAATGGCACATGAAGATAAATGAACACATTGTGATGCCTTCCAGTGTTACAAGGGTGGCAAACAAATCTGGAGATCCAGGTAAGCTTTAAAGAACAGTACATTTGTTTAAATAAACTCATAGAAAACTAACATAAACAACCATAAAACAGATTTTGAAACAGGTAAAATGAATACACTGTAAAAATACTGCATCTCCCAGAAACATACTCTGTGGTTCCACCACCTTGTGGCCAACAACAAAAGTTGCAGTTTTGCTTCATACGGCGCATGCTGATTGCCCTGTATAGCAACAGAAGGTCAGATATAGTCACCACACTGCTGTGTTTTGCCCTTAGCTGATACATCGAAAAATAGCAGCATTAAAATACAGCCTGAAATAGCTCAGCTACTACCTCAACTTGTTAAAACTGTGCAAGAATAAAGAACACCAGCAGCATTTTAATAGATGTGTTCAGTTTGGTTTCAGAGCTCCCCTTCCATACAAAGCACACAAACTCTAAGCTGAAACTGATCTAGTAACGGTTATTTCTTGTCCATCTTTGAAAACTTTTCCTGTAGTTTGCTTCACTTCTTTCAATTTTACTTAAAAACCTATTCAGTGTTAAAAAAAAATCCACAAGAATTTCAAAATAGTTTGTAAATGCTTATTCCTCTCCTTAAACTGGAGATACACAGACTGTCCTAATCACCTGAATGTCTTTAGTTGAAAGTTTTAACATTTAAGATTCCTGTTACTGAAAGCTACATTTTTAGAGAGGTGTCTTGAGTACACTAGAAACTGAAAGAGCACAAACTCCCACTGCATACGTAAAGGGCATTTTTTTTGCTAGTTTGCTCTCATGTTGTTTTATATTGTACCTTTTTCATGCAGAAAATGGAAGAGTTAGGTTTTCTGACACAACTCGCAAGGGAATATGTAAGAGTAGAAATCAGAAAGCCTTCTCTAACGCCAAGTTTTGCAATTCCCTTTTTGTTTAAGTATGATAAGGCTTATTAAAAAAAATAACAAAGTAAAAAACCAAAACACCAAAAAAGCCAACCAACATCCCTGGGAAAAGAACAAAAAAGCCTTTTGGAAATACTTAATTTCTGAAAACATAAGACTATTTGAAAAAACTTAATTGCAAAACTAAAGGAAATGCAAGAAATCAATTCTCGTATTTCAAATCAGTCCATGATTTCATCATCAGCAATAAGATGTGCTATCTTTTCCAGCCCAAAATTACCAGCTTTGGGGAAAACATATTCATAGTTAACAGAAATAATTCACGGGTTAAGTTAAATTAACTTTTTTCCCTGATCCACATGCCTGCATGTTAGATAATGTTACATTAGAACTGAGCACTGTAATGAGAGACTAAAAGCAACAACCTGTAACAGTAACCAAAGCAAAAGCAATTTTCTCATGGTTACATACTATAGATCAGTAATTTAATATTAAAATTAACTTCCTATATAAATAAAAATAAAAAAGTTGGGCAAAAGTAAATTGGCACAGTCATTATGGTATTGCTTTCCAGTTTCAACACTGCAAAGAGCAGCCACAGATTCCAAACACCAAAAGGAAAAGGCAATCCCCCAACCACCTGCTGTAGTGTGGTTGAGTTGTTTTTTCCTTTTAAACGAAGTCATCAGCAGTGCCACTGCGTCACATACATCAGACAACAGCTTGGAACGGGCAGGTGTGCAGCTTGCAGTAAAAGGATTGCTATAGAACCGCTATGTAAAAATGAGAACAAATACATAAAAACAAAACCATGGAGTCTGGTTTACTGGTCTGCATGACTTTTCTTAAGTCAATGTTTTTCAGGATTGTGACAAATTTTTACCTTCAAAAAAGGCAAAAAAATAAAATAAAATAAAAAATTCAAAATGTTAAGCCTTCAAGTTTCCTTGCCTTCATTCCCTCCCTCCCCCAAAAAAGCACCTCCTACTATAAACACTTCTTCTGTTTTATGGGTTCAGAAGTTGGAATGTAGTGGAAATACATACAAGAGAGAAGGAATTTCTAGTTGTACATTACATTACGAAGAGGTTTGCTCCCAGACCTAAGGAGGGAGGGATACTAAGCAATATTAAATTCCTATAAGAGTCCTTACAAAGCATGCAAAATATTGATATACTCACTAAATTGAAATTTATATTGGTTCCTTTTTGAATTTGCAACTTCACAGTACAATAATTTCTAATATTATGCAGCAGTCAGAATTACAGTGACTACAAAATAATTTCAGTTTAATTTTTTTCTTTCTGTTTGTTTGACTTCATTTTTTTTAATTGAGAGGTTGCAGATCACCCATCAGAAAATGTGAAATTCAGCATAACAGGGGTTGCTTTCTTTGTCGTATTTCCCCTCAAAAGATGTTGACAATCTAACTCTACCAATCTTGCAAAATCTGTCCCTCCCTCCCCTTCCCATGCTGATTCCTTCCCTTATCTTCAAGCTGTACTTTTCTTCTCGCCAGGATGATGATGGACGGATGCCACTAAATGGATGCTGCATAACTGGGGAGGAAGTGAAAGGGGCTGGAGTAGTTTATGAAAGTGGAATCACTCCCACCCCCCAAGATGTTTGGCACAACTGCTTCACAGCCAGAATACTCTGCTCTGGTACCAGCAATTCGATGGTGCTCTCAGTTGCCTAGACCAATCCTGCTGCCCTAGATGCCCGTGTAACCCCTGTGGCTTTAACTGACTCAGGCAGGGAAACCCAAGGTTGGTATTGGCCAGGCTTTCGTACTGCTGGATGTAGATCCACAGGAATTTCTTCACTGCTCTTTTAAACACGGTTGGAACTTCTGGAGAACACACAACGCATGCTACTTGCTAGATTGTCCATAAGGTACATTCTGACACTTTTTATCAAAGTATTTGTATCTATCAGAAAAAAGACTCTTGTAGAAGCAATGTACAAAGCCTCCAAAAATTCAAGTATCAAAAAAAAAAAAAAAAAAGATGTTCTGATGAAAGTTTGGAGTAAGCAGCCAGCCAGACTGATAGCCATTGACCTTTTTGTTTTGTCCACAAATGCTTCAATTATTTTTGCAGTGATAACATCTTTTATTTGGAGTGTTGGGAATTAACAGTCTTCCCAATTAATTTTCATTAAGTTTGGTGGGGTCTAAGGAGTTTAGCAATCCTGCCTGGCTAATATTGCCCCTGCTTTTATATGCAAACGAACAACAGAATCACAAACAGAATCACCAACTCTAATCCTCCCTGCCTCTCTTTGATTTTCTGTATTTATTTCTAGTGTAACATCATTGGGTCTGGCGCCCTTAACCCAAAGAAATCCATCAGAAGTGCAACACAGGCAAGAGCAGGGCATCTCCTTCCCCAGAGCTGTATAAATATTTGCAATGGAAGGGGTGGGGGAGACAAAAAAAAAAAAGAAAAAAAAAAGCCAAAACAAACCCCAAACAAACTCACAGTTCTAGCTGTACACGAAACTGTTTCATTTCTTTAGAACCCTGTTCAAATCAAGACTTGAATTTCTGAGGAGGGAATCTCAGATCCCAGCCCTTCCCTTCTCCTCTCCTCTTGCAAAGCAATGCTATTTTTGGGGCCTAGAACAGTACATTAAAAACAGCAGTTATTAAAGACACAGTTGTGATATATCCTTTAACTCCCCCTCACCCAAAAAGGGGTATCCTGTCAAGTGGTCCAGTAGAAATCTTGAAGTTTCTTTATGATAAATTAAATCCATAAAATGAGGAATACCTTCTGTCACATTCCCAGCAAGACTAATAGCCACAGTCTGTGGTGCATTTGTTCAAATGTCTATTGCTCCTTCTAGTGGAGATTCTGCACAGCTCCAGTTCCGTCCTGGTCCTACTGATCCAAAGCAGATTTCTCTCCTCTCTCTTCAGCTTGTCTCTGGTTAACAAACAGCAGAAGCACTGAGGGCCGTGATTCCCCAGGACAGGAACAGGCCGGCAATGTCTGAAGAAACACCAGTTGTCTTTGTCTCAGTGTGGCAGATTTATGCCAAGAGCAGTTTTTTGTGTCCTGTTGGTATCGCAGGCACCTACACCTCTGTGGAGAAGAGAATGCTTTGCCTCTTGCTGTCTGGGGTAGGGATAGTCTCTAGCTGCAGGAAATACAGAAGAACTTGAACCTGGAAAGAGAAAGAAAGATGTAATCGTAAAGCTCTGTTAACTCGTGCTCATCCTGGATATTTGAGAGCTGGCAGACGTGCCTACAGCTCCTTCCACAGCAACATCTTGCAGTTATGTATCTGTTTTCATAGTGTATAATAGCAGGAATATTAAAACTGGCAGTGCTTCAGAGACACTCTTTTCAGCTTCCAGGTTACAAAAATGGTGTTGGTGTTCCACTACACTGAAAAAATCTGGGCTATGATTTGCCATTACTCAGTCAAGAAAGTACAGAACAGCCTGACCAGCTAACACAGCCTCCACATCCAAATTCTCTGCATCATCTTCAAAAGGCAGCTGTGCCCAAACAAACCTGAATTTAGCAGAGGATTGTGTTGTGCATCAGTGAAGGTGGTTTAAGTGTTGAGGAGCATCACAGAAAACACTGACAGTCCTTTTATCCCAGGCTAGCAATCTGGTGCCACGAGGCAGCCCTCAAAAAATCGTACTGTGCAGAAACAGGGAACACACAGGACTGTGTGCACACTGACATTTTTTCATTAAAGATTTATTAGTACAGATGCAAACTGAACTGCCTGAAGAAACACAGTTCTACAAACACACCAAAATGTCTGTGTAAGGGTGAAAGTTACTTTAAAAAAACTGTCATGAAAACACAGAAGGATGGCTGAACCAGGCCTTGCTCGCGAAGTGCGGTTTCCCACATGTTGTCTTCACGAGATTCAACAGCACATTTAGGATTTTACCTGGGACATGACCTCTAGTGACCAGCTGTCAGTCATTGTGATGGGCTGGGTGGGGTTGGCAGGGATTTTACTGTCCTTCTCTGAAGGTCTGAGCAGCGTTGGTCCAAAGACAGTTGCAAGATTATGCAGGGACATCTTGTTAACGCTTTCCCTCTCAGCAACCCTGGGAGGAGAAACAATGAAGAAGGAAGATCTTTATACATATCTGAGTTTGGAGGTGTCCTTAAGTAAGAAACCATATTTGTAAGAAGTTATAGATACATTCAATCAACTACTCTCTCCATATGTGCCTAAATTAACTTCATATATCAGCTGAACCTTGATCCAACACAACCACAGTCTCCAGGCACTCTACAGACATGGCTTCAACTTGGGCAAGGGACTGCTGCTACTGTCTGGACAGGCAGAAGTGGGACACCAAGAAAGGAATGATTTTCATCTCAGTTTCATAAATGAGACACTGAGACACACAGGTTAAAAAATTTACCCAAGAGGAGAAAAGTCTGCAGCAGAAACAAGTAAAACCCAGAGTTCCTGGATTTTAATCCAGAACCTCAGTCACAAGAGTATCTTTCATCTCTCCGGTGACAGTCTCTGGTACGTACAAAATACGTACGTAAACTAACACATTGTGCATGTATTAAGCAAACTTATTGCATTAATATCAAACACACAGAAATACTGTTTCAGTTACGCATTTACAAAGACATAGACAAGATCAGAAAGACTAGTCTAAGCAAGGAACTAACAACTCCAGTTAGCAGAAGTGCAAAGCTGGAATTTAAAAAAATATATTATATTAGATTGCAGGTGCCTTTTGAGACAGGCCTCATAAGTCCTTGAGCACGGCCAAAGCTTCACAATTTACACTAAAAGCTTTCCCAGTCTTTGTACCCAGATGCAGTTTTGCAGCACCTTCAGCATGAATTTGCATTTGTACTAGATAAACCCCTGAAATTTTGTTACCCCTTTCCTTCAGTTCTAATCCTTTCAAGTATGAGCAGGAACGGAATTCAGGATTTAGTGCCTCACTAAGTGAGTATGAGACGACAGTTATCTGAAGAAAATTCACAGCAAATCAGCAAATGCTTCTTCATTTGTGTGATTGAGCATGAATTCAAGGAAAAGGCTCCTCTTTTCAAAACAATGATGCTTTATGCATTAAATAGGTGTCTAAAGGATCCACATATTACCTTTTTAAATGGTCCAGAAGGAAAAGGAATGTCACAAGGTTGGGTTCTGGAAGCGATAACAATAGATTCAACATACAGCTTTCCTTTGCAACAGGATCTGAAAGTGCTACAAGACAGAAAATGACAAAACATCACCATAGGTCATGAACGAGAATTTGACTGGCTGCATAATTTCCCAAACCAACAAATACGGATGGTCCTGAACATCCTCCCGGTAAAGAGAGCTTCCCTGGAAGACTGAACGGGGCAGACAGCAAGCACAGCCTCAACAAGTAGGCTCTCATTCCATTCTTAACATAATCTTCACAAACCTGGACATTTTTGACTTACAAAAAGGCACAGTAATTGCCCATGTTCAAGCTCACAGTAAGAATATGTCATTCCAGGGCTCATTTCTCAGCCCCATTTCACTTCCCTAACAGCTCGTTCCAGGTTTCTGCCCAGCATTATAAATATGGGTTTTTTGTATTGCTTTAGGAGCAGCCTCCTACAGAGCAGTGTCGGTAACACAGACCGATTACCAAGGGTTATTGCTGATACTACCTACCGATGCCCTCAGCAAAGTTGGGGTACAGTTCATCTGTGAAGAGGGGCTCAGGCAGCTCCCGGAAGTACAGCTTCAAGGTGCCCGCAATGGCGTTGACATCCATCTCGCTCATCATCACCGACACATCTTTGTTATCTGAAAGAGGGAGGAGGGGAAGCAGGGTAAAGGAGCTGCTGGCCCTTGCATTCGTTCTTTTTTTGCTGTGGCTCTCTTTGTTTATCTGTTGTCTTTGCCCAAAGAGCTGAGAGTTTTCCTGTTTACATTTCTCCAGATGAAATGAGCTCCCTTCTGAGAACCGAAAATGCTGCACAAACGGCTGCAAACAGTTTATAGCTTTAAATCAAGTAGAGGGAACCTCACACTACCCAGGGTTAGTTGTGCTGTGCCAGCGACCTCAGCCTGATCTGGAACAAGCCCTGCTTGACTGTATTTATATGTATTTCAACTTCTGCTAGTGACAACAATTGTTATTGCAATTCCCTGCTTTGAACAGCTTAGAATAAGACTCTGAGGCTGCCTAACTCCCCATGGAGGGCAGCTAAAGCACAGGGGCAATTCAGGGCTCACATTTCAGTTTGGTTACTAATAAGAACAACAAACCACCCCCTTTCCCTAAAACAAACAGACCAACCAGCAGAGCCAGCCCTGGTTTCACGAAGCTTAGTGTAAAACAGCATTTAATATAAATGAAAACATGCTGGGTTTCCAAATGTGAAACACTCTTACTTGCACTAGTAAAGATTCATAAATCAATGTGCTTGGTGGCTTAGGGCAATTGAAAAGAAAATACAAGAGGGAAGAAATTTCACAAAGTGAAGAAAAAAGTGCAGGGAGGATGAATTTGGGCACCTGGCTGCATGACTGCTTGCATCAAAAGAGAGCTCGAGTGTGGCTGGAGCGGTCCTTGGACTGTCACATAGGCTGGAAGTAGGGCAGAATTTCACTTTTTGTACCTTTAGCAATTTGGAGGCATTTCATTGCCTGCTCTTGGATGCCTTTTGGGACATACATGCCATTCTTGTAAATGCAGCACCAGTAAGGAGCCCTTTTCTGCTCAAGATCAAAGCAAGCTTTACAAAGCTTGGTCAGAATTATCTAATTTTACCATCTGTGCACATCAATCTAGACAGAGTGAGGCAGAGAACTCAGGAGCCCTGAACACCCAACTTCAGTTTCATAAACACCCTTCCTAGTCAGCCTTAGAAAATGTTTTTTGCTGGCCTCCTTTCACAAAACATTCTCAATTTCAAGGACTTCTATTAATTTGGGGACCTCACAACAGTGAGGAAATTACAGCTCCTGATTGCTGCCACTTCCCCTGGGGAAGGTGCCTGCCGTGTACAAAGATTTGGCACGGCAGGCAAACCCACCACTTCATGTCTGCTGGGAAGAATAACAAATGGGTTATTTGGGATAAGGATCCATCCCGTTCTATGTCTTGGGTTATATTTGTAGCTGAAGAATATTAATAAAACATGCAGCCAGGGTTAAAATTATTCTCCTTGTGTGAGAATCTCTACCTCTTAATGCTTCTTGGGGAATGTAAGATTAAAAATAGCACAGCCACCTGACAGGGGCTCACACGGGTTCTCACAGTGCAAAGGGAAACATCAGACACAATTACTTACTGACATCAAAGGCAGCTTTCAAAGCCTGGATATCGGTTGCGACCCCAGAGACACGGTAGATGCCCACCTCCTCCATCCCCCGCCGCTCTATCTCCTCCACACACTGGCGCACGATGTAAGGCACCTTCGACCTCTCTCTCCTTGAGAAAGGCAGAGAGAAGAGTTCAGTGCAGCCCCTGCCCTCAGGGCTCGTCACCCAGACAGCCAGGCTAGCTAAAACCACCTCAGCATTTTGCCGTGCAAACCTCTTCTGGAAAATGGGGAGGTGGGAGAAAGTCTGAGCAGGCAATCGAGACTGAGCTGGAAAACTCCTTTTAAGACCGGAGAGGGTTTTCGGAGTGTCTCAGCCTGGCTTCGGCTGTTCTACAGGTGCCCTGAGCACTGGGGCTTCTGGCCCCCAGAGTCTGCGACTTTGTGCAGGTGCTCGGGGGATTCCCAAACAGACCTTGGATACATAGCAACACCGTTGCTTTCCAGTTAATGTGTTCCATAGGGAGGAAATACCACACTTCCCAAACTATATAACAGAACAAACAGGTTTCTTCTGGCAAACAACTCATGACAAAAGATCAGGGGTTAAAATAATACAACAGGATCCAAAGAACTTGAACATTTCCGATTATGGAAAGGAAACATCACTGTTCAGCGGCTCTGGAAATTTGTGACCAAGTCAGCTAACCTAAGAGTAAAGGGGCAAGGGCTATTTCCAGAACTCAGAAAAATGATACGCTGTAAGTAAACACCCTAGGTTTCAAAGCCTGTGTGCATGCTGGTTTTTTTCCCTGCAAAAAATGAAGCTCAGAAAATGTACAGCCACAGCCATCTACACGGCTACCCAAGTGGAGCAGACTGGGCTGACAAGTCCCTCAGTGGGGCAAAGACAGGTGCAAGCCACTGGCCAGCTGGCTTAGGGAGAGCAGGGAGAAGCGGGACCCATCAGCTCACTTGGTGACAATAGCGATCTTGACCCCAAAGACCCCAGTCTGCTTCCGGGATGGCATCCTTTTCAGGCTGAACTCCCGACTGGTAAACTTCACGGACAGCTTCACTTCAACCTGGATAAAAGAGAACTGCTGTTATTTTTCAAACATTTTATTTTCTTTTTTTATGCTGCAATGAAAAGCAGAGAAATAAAGCACACAGGAGGTACAGAAGCAGTGCTAAATTCTGTTTTCGATACTTACGCCATTCATTGAGATGACTGTGCGTTGCCAATCTTTGTCCTGCAACGCCTGTGGGTCCAGCTGAAAAACATGGAAGTTACCAATGAGCCAGGAATAGACTTCAGAGAAATGAGCCAGCCTGAAAGGCTGCTGTCAGCGAGCAGAGCACTGCCACTTCCAACACGTTCTTTCTTTTCCCCAGGAAAACACACATTCCAAGGTTTTCCTGGTTTCAGATAGTGGGACACTCAGATATTGTGCGGTTCTCTAAGCAGGGCTGATGACAGCTCACACATATGGAAAATCGAGCAACACGTTTGCGGTGTTTGCTCAACAGCAAAGGCAACCTCAGCAAGCAAAATCAATGTTTGAAAGCGAATAACCTCGGCTTTCATAGAAAGAGCCTGCATTCATTCCTGCAGCACAACAGGCACATTAACAGACAGCCAAAGCTGTCCCATCGCACAGGGCGAGGAGTCAGAAAAAGGGAGGAGAGATTTTTGGAGTAACTCTGATTTGGAATAGAGGAAACTGCCTCCCTCTGCATTTTTCTACAGACAGGTGAGGTTGGATGAATGTGAAATTACTGCCCTGCAATAAAAAGCCAGGTTGGAGCTTCACAGCTCTTGGCTATGAAACTAATAGCTTCCAAGGACTACGTTCCACTGAATTCAAAAGACATAGTGACCCTAACAGCGAGACCAAGGAAGACAAATACGAAGTGACCCATGCAGAGAGAAGTAACTTTAAACAAACCAAACCTCTCTCAGGATCTGACAGAGAAGAAATGGAGAAAATGAGCCCAGAAATCACGGAAAGTTGTCCTCCTTCAACCTGCCTATTCCTTTTCATTTCTATTTGAGTGTGGTGCTAGGAAGATCATCTGGCCCTGCTATTGCAAGAATTAATTAAACAGAAACAAGTTCTGACGCAAAGCCCTGATCTCCCGTTTTCAGCTTTGCTTGATCTCTTTTGAGCGGACTGTTGTGAGGCTGGGGAGCAGCTGACAAGTACTCGAACGTCACCCAGCCATTCCGGTACTGCCTGGGAGAGTCCCAACAAACCTGAATGCCTGAAGAGTGGCACTCTGCTCAAGCCAGACTGGCAAAAGAAAGACAAGACCTGTCTGCATGGGGACTTCTATCAACAATCAGAACCAGCCAAAGCAAGCAGGCTTCAGTGCCTCCGGAGATGGCTTTGGAACGTTTGGCTCTTGAACACTGAGACACAGTAAGACCAGAGGAGGGAACTGCAGCAGACTCTGTGTTCTGAATTTACTGCAAACAAAAAGACGCTCGTTCTGCAGCACAGCTCCTCCCTCTCGCAGAACCTGATGCACAAGCAGAGTTCTCTGACAGGCAGAGGTAAATGTTTAAACAACGGCAGCTGCAGTATATTCTAGGAGATCTTAGATGCAATCCTGCTCACACTCTCTTTCAGATCATCAACACACCAATGCTGCTGACACCTACAGAGACAAGTCCCCCCGTGCCCTTCCCCACTCCCCAAAAAAGACAACCAGCAGCGAGAAAAGTCTCTCCCCACTTACTCACACTACAGAGACCCCAAGAAGAAACAGAGAAGCAAGCGAGGCTAACCTTATCTCTGCGCACTTTGTTACGGACGTGAGCCCACAGCGGGATGCTGCCAGCACACACATGCTTTCCTGTCGAATTGGACCGGCTCCTGTAGGTGCAACTCTGGCAAAAATTCCTGAAGACCCCTTGTAAGGAATAGTCAGCAACCAGTAGCTCCCACATTTTGGGACTTGCACAAAGGTCCAGGAGGCCAATGGGCAACAGTGCTTAGCTTCAGTGCTTCAGCAAACCCAAATAACAGCCTGCTTGCCAAGAGGGCTTGCTTATAACTCTGGCGGAACAGATCCGCCCCCGCCTGAGCAGCTGGCCAAGGTCCCTACAAGTTGGCCAGAATCTAGGCTGTTCTCCCCTGAATTTCCGTGCTGGAAGTTTGGTTTCTTTCAACAACAGCATTCTTTCCCAGAATCAAGAGGAAACCATTTCTGAAGTGTCTGGTTTCCTATGCAGAGCAACCACGCTCAGTATTCCTGAAAGCTTGATCTCCAGCTGCCTAAATAGTCATCTCATTAAGCTGCCTAAATGGCCCGGCTGATAGACACAGTCTCAGCTGATCCCAGCTCAGAAGCAGTTTTCCATGTGCTTTTAGGATGGAGTCACTGAGAGTGTATTATTCATAGCAGGGAGAGACTGCTTAAGATTGAAGGGGAAAGGGAGTTTTGACTATTTGCCAAAAAAGTTAAAGGAAGACTGCAGCAGGGTCCATTTACAGTTTATTTAAGCTAACAGGTATTACTGGCTGTATCTCAGTGGTAACCAGGGAACTCCTAACACTGTACAAAATGAAAGCCAGTAAACAGCTGTTAAAAGCTACGAGCCAAACAGAGTCCTACTCTGTCTCAAGAGCGAACATCGTATGGCTGCAAAGGACGACCAAAAGCAGCGTGTTGGAGCTGAGAGCTCACAGAGACTCTTCCTTGCTGGATAGCTACCGGAGCTGAGCAAGGACTGCGAGTGTACCTGCTGCTGCCTCTCGCTCCCTTATCTCTGAACTCTGTTTTGGGGCTGGCAGGACCCCCACACTCCCCCCCTGCTGTTTCACTGGTGCTGAGAACAGCTTGTATTGAATGGAGACAGCTACGGAGAACAGGCACCAGGGAGGGGGTCCAGCTGACCTGAGCCAGCCCTGCATAAATCACTGCAATAACAGCAGCAATGAAAAAAAAATAAAAAAAATCCTCCCCCCCCCCCCCCAGAACAAAGTGACATGATGGAAGCTAATAAAAGAGCAAAGCCTGAATAAGGTCTCAGCAATACTGAGTGAGACAGGAAGATCAAGCCTAACAGTCTGGTAAAGTCACAGTAGGAAATAACAGAGTCAACAGGAAACTTAAGAATGTCACTTAGACTTTGAGCAAGCTTTCAGTCCTAGACCCTACAGATGAGTGACCTTCTAAGGCCAGCAAGAGCAGCCCAGGGAAAGGGCAGCTGGAGCAGCCAGACTACAAAGGGGACTGAAGACAAAGAGAGTCAGTGAGCGTGATGCTCCTGTATAGAGAGGGCCTGTGACAAATGGGGCCATGCTGTCTCCTGGCCTGATTTGGAGATCAGTGGCCTGGAAGAAGGAACATCGAGTAGAACACAATCTACAGACAGCGTGCCAAAAGGAGGCTGCTCTGAGTGAGCAAGCACGGAGCGCTCGCTCTGCCAGCTCAGGCGGGGGTGACACTGTGACACGGCCTCTGCACTAACTTGACAGTGAAATTCATCACACCTCTAAACATTTCCTTCAAACAGGTGCTTGGTTTGAGTGACAAAAGGACCTGTACCATCTCCACTGGAACCACAACAAATTGTGCTGTCTCCTATGCAAATAGGGCAGATTTGCTGAAACCCTCACAGACTGTATCTCATGGGCTTGCTTGCACAGTCCCCATCAAAAGTGCATCTCCACAGGAAAAATACAAGCAAACCAGTTCGTCTTTACTCCCCCAGCACATCCAGTCCCCTTGTGGCCTGTTCTCTGGCATTTGCACTGGCAAACTACAGCCCCAAATTCACTAATGAATCAGGCACATGCCTCTGTATCCTGCCCAGAACACAATGGACCAGAGCAGCTCAGCACCACAGGGATTGCTGAGCGCCAGTCCTGGCCCTCACAGCAGCTCAGCGCTGAATTCAGACAGTGAGTGCACAGCAGGCAGCAGAGGCTGAGTGTGCAGAACAGAGTGGTGGGGAAATTGGAAAAAAAAAAGCGTAGCTGAGAATGCTGGTCGATAGCAAATGCAAGCCAGGCACTAAGGGAGTCTGTGCTCTGCCTTAGGAAACCAGCACAGAGTTTGATGATATTTTTTTTTTCCCCAGAAGAAGAAAAAAAAAACATAAAGAGGAAAAAACGAATTAGCATCAGTGGAAACGAAATGCCTGGGAGCAAGGACTGAGGCAACCTTAAGGTTAGTGTGTTTCACGCTATTTATTCAGATTACTTCCTCCCTTTATTAAATCCCCCTGGCAACTTTACACTCCATCAATTTTTAATTGTAACTGATGTGACATACACGTTGTCAGCATCCCACTGCTGCTGGAAACTCCCAATCTAGCCATAGCCCCACTCTTCTCAAAGCTCCTCCCTGGCTTTCCCACCATCACCCTTTAGACATGACCCATGCCTTCTTCATTTCCACCCTGTTTTCTTTGCTGGGATACTGTTCTGCATGAGCAAACTTTAAATGAACTCGAGTGTGTAAAAGGTTTTCTGAGTTGACACTTGGGAAGTACAGCATGTGACAAGCTGTTTTACACAGAAAACAACCTAGAGGTCTGAAATAGCCATGTGCACCGCAGTGAGACATCCCCGATAATTAAGCAGATAAGAGTGATTGTTTTGCATGGCAACAGAGCAACAGTGTTGCGCTGCTACCACAGAATGACTGATCTAAGGTCATATCCTCTCTGATTTTCCAGCACTGCTGTGAGGGAGAAGGAAATGGTTTGCCTGAGCTGATCATGCAGAAAAAAACAATTACAAAGGAAACAGCATTTTTAGGAGGCACCAACTGGAGGAGATGGATCACAGGATGAAGTGTCAGTTTACTCATGCAGTCTGTTCCCAAGGCAGAGGCCACTTTTGCTGACACGTGTCCACTTAGCTGCAGGGTTGCAGGACCAAACAAAAGGCTGCTACGCTCAAAACATGTGGACCTGCCTGCCACATGAAGTACAAAATTCAAAGAGCAAGAGGGCCAGCCTCCCAAGTGCTGAAGATGGATTGCAAGGTAACAACAGAAAGAAAAAAGAAAAAAAGAGTTCAAAATGAGAGAAGCTGATGCTTACAACTGAACTAAGCCTCATGTTTCCTCTTATAAGATGATGTCTGTTTCTTCCTCTCCCAAGCCACCCAGTAATTTCAGTTTCACAGTGTACCCAGGAATGGCACCTTCTCCCTGTATTTCTCACTCCTGAGATGTAACAGAAGCCCCCAACCGTGTGTGCCGGCTGGTTAAATACTGCACATCCAGTGCTCTTGTTCCCAAGTGGACTTCTCTTTGACATCTACAGGAGGTTTTCCAATATTAAAACCTCGTGGTTTTATTTGTCAGGGATAAAACTTGTAGGTTGGCAAGCAACAAAGGCCTTGCATGTGGCTATAAAAAGAGGTAAATAAAACATTCCATAGGAAAAGAAAATATGAGCAATGGGAGCTGTTAAAATTGCTGCCCATTCCTGGAAGCTTCTGACCACAAGGACCAATTTTCAGTCTTCCTTCCTCCAGTGCCGTTATGTAACGGAGAGATTTAATAAACATTTCACAGCCAAATCTGTCCTTGTCTCCTTGATGCATTGTCTTCATCACTACAGCGCACAGAATTTGGTGAGTCAGAAATCCCAGTAGTGGGAAGTTGCAGATTTACAATAATACGTGGCTTTAACAATACACTGCCATTTAGCCAACAAAAAAATGTCCCTGTTTTTATCAGCAGGAGGATGCAGACATGACTCTTGAAGTTCTCAGAGTTTTTAACTAAAGGGAATTTAGGAAAACAAACCTCATCCAACTTCACAGACCTTGCCTTTACACATGACAGACTTTGGCTGAATAATGACAAGGCAACAACAACAACAAAACAGAAGCCCCAGATACACTAGCAACGCTAAAGTAAACAAAATTTAAGAAAGAAAATAAACACAAAACCAGTGACTGTAAAAGATGCTGACAGCATTAATACAGCTAACCTCAGCCACAGGTCATAATTTGATTTTGTTGCTGCATTATTATGATTTCTTAATAGACAAATGGTGTTTGCTTTAAAACTAAAACAAAATAAAAACCTTTAATAATTATTATCAACCCAAGATCTTACCAGACTGTCTTATGACTTCTCTCTGCACCTATTCAATAGTGTTAAAAAGTTGTGTCATGGGACAAAAAAAATCACTGAGAATTAAGACGATGTCCTGTTCACCAAGTTCCTTTATAAACTGCAAAGGGGATTTACTGAAAGCAAAAGAACTTCTGCATTTGCCTTTTACATACAACAGAATTAATAAAAAAACATTTTTATTGTTTTGTTTTGTGGGGGTTTTGTTTTATTTTTACTTTCCACTATTCAGGTTTCTCTAAAAGAATCAAGATGCAATTAATACTCAAGTGTATTAATACTCAAAGGATATTTTTACTTATTAAGTATAAAATCTTCTAACAGAATGTACAAGTGTTGTGCATAAAAATACCCACACTCATGAAAAAAATTGTTAAAAATTTAAAAGACTTTCTTATTTTTTTTAATCATTCTATGTAAAATATTTTAAGAATTTAGAGGGTCAGTGATTTCAGGGTTCTCCATTATAAGCGCACAGATCTCCAGGGCATTTCAGGACTGAAAACTTGCTCTTTCGTAGCTGCTCAGCTCCATGGAAAATAAGCTTTTGTTAGCAGCAGGGACACACAGATTTCTGGTTAGCCTGAGAGACACACAAAGGACACACATGCCTTTACTAGCATTTATTGATTTGTATGCACATTTTCTTTCCAACACCCACTGAGTGTTTGGTGACAAAAGCTTTTCCTGACAATGGCATGGCAGCCTCAGGGCTGCAAGAGGGAGGGAAAGGACCAGGCCTAATGAAACTCATTTAGACAATGAACCCTCCTGGAGGAAAGGTGAGATATGAACCTGCAGGCCACCCTCCATCAGAGCTGTCTCTGAAATTCCATGAATGGCCTTGGCCTGTGCGACCAGCACTCAAATGTTGCAGAAAGCTGTCATCCAGGGAGTGACGAAGAGTCAAACACAGATGGAAGAGAACTGGTGGTATTTTTCAGCGTGCCAGAAAAAAAAGCTATCTGAGCAGGGTCTCTGCACTGCACAACAGCCAGTCCAACACAAAGAATGTGTCCTCAGAGCAGGCATTGAAACACCCTCCCAAAGCTGTGGCCAGAGCGTGCAACAAACTGGAAGAAGAGTGGGAACATATGTTCCCTGTGTCATCCTCCACTGATGGCCCAATTTCTCCTGCATGGAGCTTTAGTGCTTTATCCCACAGCAGCTCCCCGAGAGCAGCATCCATTTGCAATCATCACATCACCTCCCCTATTGTGTTACAAATTTGCCACATAGACAAGTGTACCATGCTGATTCTCAGCAGGGGAAATGTCTCAGGGATGCAGCCTGCTGTCACGGACACTATGCTCTGGACATGGCAGTTACGAGGACAATAAGCCTGTCCTCCAAGGCTTTGCTATCACATCAATCACTTCCAGCACGTACAGAAGGCGGCATTTCTTTCACATGATTTACAGAGGGGACAGTACGTTCATTGCTTCCTCTTGTGTCACAAATGGAGCATCCTCAACAGTGCCCAGGGCTCAGTGACAGTGCAGTTCCTATACACTGTGCTGGAAGTTTAGAAGTTAACAGGCAAATGAGAGATCAAAATGTAAATTTTAATGAAAAAGCATCTATTCTAAAAGGGTGCTGAAGAAGGCATAGCGAGCAGGGCAAGAGGGAAAAAGCTGCTGATGTCCTGCCTGTGAATCACACTGTATACCTCACTGTCTGGAGAAAAGTCCCCAATGCTGAGACAATCAGAAGGTGGAAAAAAACCTTCCTAGTGTACTCCAGGATTCAAAAGTCCCGTTACATTTAGCAGCAGAAAAAAAGCACAGTCTTACCTGGATCTGTCCTTTCCCCATTATGCGATCTGTGCTCTCTCCATCCTCTTTGGTGAGCTTGGTTTTGTTGTAGCACTTTTCATAGCACAGAATCCGCAGAGTTTGTGAGCCTTCCAGCTCAATCTCAAACTCCTGCAGGGCACCAGGAAAGGAAAGAGCAATGAATACAGCACAGCAGGACACTAGTCTCTTAACAATCAATATAGTCTCCTTAAAACTCATCAGGAGGAAGCACTTAAGGACTGACCAAAACCTCCTCCCTAATAGCGGTCTAGAAATAAACTGAAATTGTATTTTGTATCTATAAAGTGGTCAAATCAGAGACTGAGGTGGTTGACTCCTCAGTCAGGTTTCACTAAGTTTCAGCAAAGCATCATTCAAAGAAACAAACTTGCTCTCCTTTGTATTTAATTTTGCTCCTCAGCAGGTTTGAGTTGGCTGTAAACAGGCAAAACGCCTATAGCCAATTCTTCCCCCTCACAACAAATAGACAAAAACACCACCTCCTTCAACATATTTTCAGTTGTCTCTTTAAGAAAATAATCAAACATCCATCTGTTTACATGATGAAATGCTGGACAAGACAGATTTGTACTGAAATGTTTGTTTAACTCTAGCCAGCCCAAGAGAAAACCTTCTGCAAGTCCTGACAGCCGAACGAACCTGGCATGAAACTGTTTTCTGAGAGGCAGCATATGCAGCACAAGTGCTGAGCATGCAGGAAGTTCTTCCATTTGCAGGTTTTTGCCCATCGTGCATTCATGTCTGGCACATGGAACAAGCCACATTAAGAAAAATCCAACTTACCTCGTTCCAGTTGGGCTCTGTGGTGTCTCTGTAAACTCTAGTTTTAGCCTTGTTCACAAAATATCCAAAAGAATCCACCTCTAACGTGCAGTACAAATCTGAGGAGGGGGACAGGAACAGAAACTTTTTCCAAATTTCTAGAATTTCCTAACTTGCATTAATAATTTTCAGGGTGTGTCTTCATTTGTATCTTCTCTGTCTTAGTACCAGTAACACTACCCAGCACAAATCCATCATCTGGACCCACAGAGTTGCCTTTATGAAGCTGAAGTACCACTACAGCTGTATATATGATCTCAGCACAAACAAGCCCTTCACCTCTATCAAGGGTCAGGTGTATCCTGTTATCCAAGATTTCTCAAATCAATCTACAATGAGCAGAAGGTATACACCAGTGAGAAACGAAACTTCCCCAGGTAGATACTGGACCCAATCAACACATCAGAACAGATTTCACTGAGAACAGCATTAGTATAATATCACCCGGAGAGTAAGTTACAGGCCAGCCATCAAAAACTCATTATCTGCACAAAGCAGTTTATTATGTGGTATCTGGTGTTTCCGAAGAGCTAGTGACGAGCTGTAGGAATTGCCCCCATTTATGAGTTATTTTGTAAGTGATGTTAGCCAGCACCTGGGAAGCTG
>NW_010121928.1:0-39872 GCF_000699245.1 Pterocles gutturalis
TCAGGTGCCCATAAGGCTTCCTAAGGGAGCCTGGAGCCGTGCTGGGCTCTGAGAAAAACTGTTACTCCCACCTCCAGGTGGTTGAAGTGCTGATGTACAGGAGGGTGCTTTCCTGGAGGCCCAGGACAGACAAGCTGCTTGGAGAAAGGCCCCCAAGCCCCACAGCAGGGGAGGTGCAGGGCCTGCAGCAGCTCAGAGGAGCAGGTTCTGGTCCAGCTCAGGGCAAACCCAAGAGTGGAGAGATCTTCCAGAGTAAAAACAGGACCCCAGCCCCAGGCTACAGGCAGGCGCTGAGGCCTGGGGGCTCAGGCTCACAGAAGACTGGTTCTCAGAGGAAGGAACCAAAACCTCAGCCTGAGTTGTAACTTACGTTTTTGTGTCTGTGGTTCGTTAGCCCAGGACTCCCTGCAGAGCCAGTCGGGGTGGGTGCCTCTCCTGCTGGCCCTCCTCCACGAGTACACAGCTAGCAACTCCCCCTGGCAGCCTTACTTCTCCCTCTGGCAGGACTTCAGGAGCCTGGATCACCCCATGTTCTGGTAAGGTGACAGCAAGGCGCAGGGACTGCGGGACTGGACTCCTTGGGCTGGATGTGGTCCCTCCTGTGTGATCCTTTCCCTCGCATCTAGCCCTCTGCTTGTGGCAGCAGTAGCCCGGGGGACCCCCCAAGGTGGGGTTTAAGGTGGCTCCAGGCATAAACTGGCACCAGGAGGCTGGAGAGCACCATGAAGCTGAGGTGTTGAAGGAGAAATAAGTTTCTAGACCCTCCTCACAGGGGCAGATGGAGATAAAACTGCTGTTTTTCTTGCACCAGGCCTGAAGAAGAGCGAAGGCGGCTCCTGCAGGGCACAGGCATCCCAGAAGCTGTGGACAGGGACCTGGCTAACATCCACCTGGAGTACAGCTCCATCATCCTGCCTTTCATGGAGTCTCACCCCAACATCTTTGACCCCAAGCTGCACACACTGGAGTTGTACAAGCAGCTGGTGGCATTTGTCATGGCCTACAGGTGAGAGAAGTGAGGGCTTTGCTCGGACAAGGAGCAAAGGCAAGAGGAGGACCACAGGGGAATGGTTAAAGGCTGCATTACTTAACGTTCTTGTGCAACTGCAACCTTTTAAGTATGAGCTGAAGCTTGTGCTTCAAGGTGTAAAATGTGCTTGTCTTCATCTCCCTTGTCTTAGCTTTCAGGAACCTTTGGAGGAGGAAGATGAAGATGAGAAGGGCCCCAATCCTCCCATGATGGTGCCTGTAGCAGATATTTTGAACCACGTGGCCAACCACAATGCCAACCTGGAATACTCCCCTGTGAGTGCAGAGCCCTTGTGCCAGGCGTCACCATGGTCCGGTTCTCCTCAAGGCCTCTGGGTGTGGCAGCTATGTGGGGCTGGCTGTCTGAACCCAGAGCAGCACTGTTCACCTGCCAGAGCAGCCTGGCTGGCCTGGATCTCATTAATAGGAAGCTGTTTTGCTCAACATACTGCCCTGCTGCATGCCTCGTTTTAGCTAGGAGGAACTGAGGGTCATCTGAGCCTCTCTGAAACACTTCGTTTCTGAGAGTGGCAGGATCACCGCAGCAATGAGCCTCTTCTCTCCCCGCTTGCAGCAATGTTTACAAATGGTTACAACACAGCCCATCAGCAAAGGACAAGAGATCTTCAACACCTATGGGCAGATGGCCAACTGGCAGCTCCTACACATGTATGGCTTCGCAGAGCCGTACCCTGGCAACACCAACGACACGGCTGACATCCAGATGGTGACAGTACGCAAGGCAGCGCTGCAGCGTGAGTGGTACCTGAAGCCACTTTGGGAAAGGTTGGAGCAGGGATCTCTTAAATAGTGATGTAGTGAAGCAGGGATCAAGGGTGATGTGAAGAACAAGCCTATTCCACAGCACTTGGGGTGCTGGGGCGACGCCTCTGTTTTCTGCCTTGTTTCCCTTTCTCCCTTCACCACCCCACCCTCTGCTGCAATCCCAGCTGGGTTTGCAGCTCTGTCTGTCTTCAAAACAGGGGCAAGAAGCAAAGCACAGCAGCAGCTGGTCTCAGAGCAGTGGGACTTCTTGTGCCAGCTGGAGATGGTGGGGGAGGAAGGTGCCTTTGTGCTGGGCTGGGATGAGGTGCTGACAGAGGAAGAGCTGGCTGTGACCCTGAAGGTAAGCACTGCCAAGGGGTGGAGGAGCTACAGCAGGAGGGGCGCAGACTGAGCATACTGCAGCTGTGCAAACCAGCACACAAAACGGTTTGGTGAAAGGGGACAAGCATGTAAAGGCATTTCAGTACAAACACTCCCGCAACGAAGACTAGTAGGGATTGTAGCTGCTGAGCTCCCAGACTTTAGGTACTGTTATCTTCCTTTCCCGAACTAGCCACCAGCATGTACTTACGTACCAATCTTGAATGGCTCTGTGGTTACTGCTGTTCTAGAGAGCTTTGCATGTTTGTAGGTAGCTGCCGAGATGTCCTTTTAAGACTGTTCCCAGCACCTACGTTTGCTGTTTGAATGTTCTTTTCACTCACAAGTTATTTTGTGATGAGGTATCTAAGCCAGTTTTACTCTCTCACCTTTAGTGCAGCTGAGGAATAATTCACCTGCTCTAAGACCACACCTCTCTTGAGGAGAAAGCCTGGTGTACCCTCGCTGCCCATGACAGGTCTCTTTGCCTGGGTCATTACAGGTGCTCTGCATGTCAGAAGAAGAGTTCAAGGAGTACAAGGAACAAGATGGCTGGGAAGATGACAGTGAGGAAGAACAACACTCTCTCCTCTCTAACAAGGCTCTCTCCAGACTTAAAACCCCTTGCAAGAAGCTCCTTTATGACAGTGTGCTGCTGACCCTGGAGTCCTACGGGTCAGACTTGAAAGCAGAGCAGGACTTACTAAATAACAAGGAGACTTACGAGAAACTGAGTCGAAGGGAGCAGCAAGCTTTGCATGTGCGCTATGGACAGAAAAAGATCTTGCATCAGCTGCTAGAGCTGGTACACTAGAAACCTCGCTGCCTCTGGAAATGAACTGCCTGGAACTGTGCCTAGGAAGGGAAGGTCACCTTCTGGCCATCTCTCCTACAGCAGTGAGAACAGAGAGCAAGATTAAATATAAATATGGGCCTACTTGTCCCTCCAATGGCATATGGCTTTTTAGCTACCTCTGCATAAACAAAAGTATCTTCCACAGCACAGAAGTGGTTTGGGGTGGCCTTACATTACAAGGAGAGCTCTGGAGCACAACTACCACCTTCTTTTAGACAACTTAAGAAAATCCAGATCTCCTAATGGCCACTTTAGGAAGGCAGTCATACACTGTCAGAACAGCAAGTGGGGTCCCTCATTTAATATCAGAAATGTAAAGCCAGAACTGCTCCTTGTCCAGATGAAGAGGGCAGAAATCCAGCTGGTAGCTCTTACCTTCCAGAGGTTCAGAGTAAATACGTGGCAGGTGGAGATGCTAAACTCTTCACCTGTGCTTTTTTAATACTGAGCATTTTAAAGAGTACAAGCCCATCCATCTGGTCTTCATGTAGGTTCAGTATAGCAAGATAATTTCCTTTTACCTTTATAAAAGGCATTTCTGTATGGGTTTGAAACTATAAAGGCACAGTGTCACAGTTCTGCAGCTGCTGTAGGCGAAGCGTTTGATACACCCCCTCTGGTTGATACAGTTCTTCCCTGAACTCAGGCATTGCTCTGCATCACATTAAGCTACATTAATATTTTTCCCTCAGCAGTTTTTGCATTACAAAACACTGGAGGTTTGCAGGCCAAGCTATATTTAATAAAGATGATGTTCCTTATCCAGCCAATGCTGTCTACTTCAAGAGGGTCCAAAGCCCCACCTAAAAAGGGGGCGGGGGTGGGTCTTGGCTGCTGCTGCAGTTAGAAGTATTGCAAACGAGCAAACCCCCTGTATTTGTGTAGATAAAGGTCAGCTACAACCCTAACTTCACTGCTGGGGGCCAGGGTGGTTTAACATTATCTTTTCTCCCCCCTCTGCAGTGGTGTAATGGTGTAACAGAGCCCAGTCTGCCATCTTAGCTATTCTTTTCCTACAGCAGACTGGCTTTCAAACCAGGCATGTGGTGGATCAAAAGGTTAGTCTTCATTTCTTAAACACGAAGTGCATTATACCCAGGGCCTCTGCTGGCAAGGAACACTGGAATCCTTGGGGAGCTGACACCAGCACTATTTACTTTGACAGCACAAGTTGCAGGTTCCTTACCTGCCAAGAGAGGAGCGGTGGCCTCCATCCTGCCAGTACAGCTTGGGCTAGTGGGATCTTGGCTGAGTCCTTTCCACCTCCCAACCCCTCTTCAGCCTAACATTTATTAAAGTCTGAGGAGAACCAGCCACATCCAGAAGCATTAGTACAGAACCAGAGAGACCTTTGAGTCATTGGGACAAGTCAATAAGCTTTGCATATGATTTACTAGAGTTAAATGTCAGAAAAAAATCCCAGAGCATCTGGACTAGATAAACGAGTTGCCGATAATTCTCCATATCCTAACCCAATACAGGAAGAAGAGTAAACTGGAGTTGCAACACTATAACCAAAAAAATTCCAACATTAAAAGGCTCAATTTCAGCACAACTACTAATCTGCCAAACAAGTACCAGGTAGGAACTGGCAAAAGACCGTTCCTTTACACACAGGCAACCAAAAAACACTGCCGAGAAACAGGTCACACACAGAATTCCCTTTGGGCTGCAGCCCACTGGCACAGCTCTCTCACTGGTCCCCTGGAGCTAGTTTTTGCTCTGTACAGCAAAAGCACAGCTAGGTACGCAGTCCCTTAAACCACAGCAGGAAATCCCAACCCCTCCACCCATACAATAGCAATCAGCTGGCTTTAACAAACTAAGTGATGTTATCTAAAAAGAAAGCAGTGAAGCTCTTCTTCCTAGTATCTCCTAGGTTGCAAGGCCTAGGCTAAAGGAGTTTGTAGTATTAGCAACACAAAAGCCACCTATCATTATTCCAGCTAACTAGATCCCTGCTGAAGGGAATATCACAGCAGGGTCCAAGTCATGAGAAACGAAGCTGATCTGTATCCCTCCACTGTAAGCAGTCTCCTTTTAGCACAGCTTTGTCAGAGCCACACTCTGCTCATGAACTTGCAACGAAGATACTTCCATCTCCACACAAGCGTCCTTTCCTTTTGCACTGCAGAGCAAGGCCCCATCAAGTCCTGACAATTCCCCCTCTGGCCTCATGCTGGAAAACAAACCCAGTTGCTGTCAATAGGCAGTGCCCAAAACACACTGGAAAACTGCAGGCTTTGGATGGGTGGAACGGACTTTGAAAGACATCAACTGTCCAGGCAGGATGGAACTGGAGAGAATAAGCACAGCGGCACGTGCTGCATGTCATGACTTTAATGTGTAACTACAGTATGCATACATACAAGAAGTGGGAGAACTAAAGCCCAAGAACTAGAAAGGCTACAAAATACAACACATGGACCAATACTTTACAAAACATTCAAAATCCTTACAAAATGGGCTGTATTGGTCCTTTGGGGTTTTTGCTTCATTTATTATTTTTTTTTCTTTTGGGTTTTTTTTTTTTTGGTTATGTGTGTGTTTGTTTTTTTTTTTTTTTACAAACTTATACTGTGTAGTCACAGGCTGGAGGGGTGGGAAAAGGCCTAGATGTAACCCCCTCCACCTTCCAAAATTTACAAGTGTCAAAAAAAAAAAAAAAGGCGCTATAGGCCTGGTCTCTGGTTTCTTTACTAAAAACAGCTGACCCTCTCCCAAAGGGCCTGAGGTGTGTCTTCTCCAACAGAAAGGAGGCATTCTCTGACTGCCACTCCACTTGCTGTCTGGCAGCATTTGATGAGGGTGGGGGGAAAGCAATGCTGTACCTTAACCCCTCCCTCACCCCCCCTACTCCATAATATTCCCATATTCCAAACACATTCACCTTTTTTTTTTGTAAAACAACTTAGTGATTTAAAGGTCCCCCATCCACATAAAGAAAAATAAGTTACATAATATTATAACTGGCTTTTCAATATTCTTTGGGAGTCTGGGAATGTCAGGACAAGGAGGTCTGCCCCAGAGAAGTGCTTGGCATCAGCAGCTGCCCCTTTATTACAAGCTGGACAGGCACCAGTTACCCACCTGCCTTTTACAGAATTTGCACAAACCCAGAAGTCCAGACAAACGTTTCTGTTCCTTGTATTTACACTAGTTCAAAATGATATTCACAGCATCTTCTGAATTTTGGCCAAAAGTCAATTTTTTTTTTTTTTTTTAAACTTTGGAACATGCCCACATAGACTTTCACCCAGGGTCTGTTGTGTCTACCCAATCAAAGGGGCTGGGGAAGGTCAGGAGGAGCCTTACAGAGTCTTCTGTCAGTCAGCGGGATGGGGACCTCCAGGCTGGCACACTTACAACACAAGATGCAGCTCATCTAACTGGCACCAGTCCCTTCCATGACTTGCTGGGCCTGCTTCTGCCCCATGCAGCACTGTGCAACCGACTGGAACAGCCTGAGGACAGAAGCAACACAGTGTTAGGTGCATTCATGGCAGCAAATGGTGCTTCTGCTACAAAGCACCAAGAACTCAAGGTGTGACTCAGCCCCTCCTTCAGATATTTTTTTTTTTAGTGATTTTATGGTTAATTTATACTCACTTCTCAATTTCTGGAGCACAGTGAACAAACTCATGGTTCCAGAACTTAAAAGCTGGATTTTTTATCAGCTCAATGAAAGTAATAAGGAGACCCCAGGGATGAGGCCTATTTACAATCAGTCGTTCCAAGAGAACCCTGAAATCCAAAAGTAAAAGCAGTGAGAGCTCAAAGATCCAAAATACCCAAGAAAGGAAAGCGAAAAGCTGAGTGCTGGCAAGTTAAATGCCTTCGCTCTCACCTAGTGATCTGCTCCTGGATAGCCTCCGTGTTGGCCTCTGCGAACAGGTACAGCATGGTACAACTGAAGTAGTGGGTGTGACTGTTGGGGTATCGTAGCTGATTGGCAATTGCATTCAAGAAAAGATACCGGCCTGCAGAAGAGGAACAGTGAGTACAAACTGTTTCCCTTACACACACACACACAATGGAATAAAGCAGCAACTAGTATTGCTTAAGACTAAGCTTTGTGGGCCTGCCTTATGAAGGTACAGCTGAAGACATGAAAAAGCCTTATCAACACAAGCTGATGGGGCAGTAAGAATTCAATTCCTCTTCATTAAACTTACTTCTCATTCCCTTGAATATTTGGTTTTAACACTGCTCCTGTATTCAGAGTTTAATATTCTAACGTAGCATTACCTACTGTGAATTCACTAGCAGCTACAATCTTCTGTATTTCTCATCAATCTGCTGTTAAATTTGACATCACACGTACTAGAAGTGTTCCCAGCTCACCTTCAGTGTCCAGGTCTACTGCCAAATTCTGGAAGATGTCCATGTGAGCTGAGTGGGTAATGGTGCTCATAGAGGGTGTGCTGCCTTTGTTGTGAATGTGCGCAATAGCTTGAGTACCTACGTAGAGCACCAGTGCGTTAATCAGCTGGATGTTGTACCGGTTGCCAGGTTCATTTGATACCTAATAGCAAAGATAGAAAAGCATTACCATTCTGTATTCCTTCATCAACTGAAGGTACAGCACGTACAAGAGCATCCAAGTATCTTCTTGACTATACAGACAACAACATACTTGGACATCCACAAATTCAATTTGGTATTTACCTTTTTGCAATACAGCAGATACATCTTACAGATACATATATCTATATACATATTAAAAAGCATCGAAGTGCTGACAGACCCACAAGACAATTTTTTTACTCCCTCTCTGAAAGAAAAAACAAAATCAAGTAAAGCCAATGCGAATTCACCAGCAGCGCCAGCGGCTAGCTGAAATGCAACTGTCTGAATGCTTTCGTCTGAGTAATTTTCTGAGAAAGTACAAATTTAGTCTTGAAGTCTGTTGCAAGCCAAGCCATGTGATGTATTAAATGCTGTTGGCTAATAATTCTGAACTGGGCTTTAGCTAATTTGCTTCATTTTACCCCACACAGATCCATACATTTCTATAACAATCAATTTGGAGTAAAAATTTAATCAGATTCTAAAAAAACCCACAATCAGGTTCAATAAAACCAGCTGAATCTCAGACAATGCCTGGATAAACAGTGCTGGAGTCATGTGATGGAATCCACAAGGCTCTTCATCACCCAGTGCCTGAGAACAAAGCAAGCTTGATGCAATCAGCTCTAACTACATTCTTCACTAAAGATTTGCAAGGTTGTGCACTAGAAACACCCAAGCAGAAGACTCAAAGCTTTAGATAACCTGACACTCACAACCATTTGGCAGCTCATACAGATCAAACCAACTACTTTTAAATTAGATCATTTTAGGGTTGTTACCTCTTTCCTTAAATTCCACCTGGCTAAGCTACTTAACACAGGGACTTAAACATCCTGCTAGGGTATAGTAGAGGAAATATTCAAAGAAGTGTGCTTTTTCAGAGGCTTTTCAGCTGCCTGCAATACATGCTTGTTGCACACCAACAACATTCCTGTAAGAAAGGAGGGTGACTCAGACAGTGAGATCATTTGTCACACTATTTCAAGTCAGCGTCCCCAGAAACCAGCCACTCACTTGTAGGTTGCTGCGCAAGTCAGACAAAAAGGTGACTGGAGAACGGGTTTTGAGATAGGAATCCAAATCTTTCTTGAACTGAGGTGGCATCACTCCAGTGAAATTTGTGAGTATTCGTGGAGCAATATTAATCTCACTTAACATGTCCACCTGTTGAGAGAAAGCCTGGTCAGCTAAATCATAAGTAATATCTAAAGGAACAAAACGCAAGACCAAATCTGTAAGTTATATTAGATCAGCTACTGCTGTTGATCACTTTTTCCTACCAGCAATGAAAAGGAAACACTACATTTTTGAAGATTTCAGAAGAAGCTCGGTCTCTAATGTGCAAACGTCTTAGATGACTCCTGTCTCAAAGAACTGAGGCTCCAGGATAAAAGAATTCAAGGGCAAAGGCCGTAGGGGAATTCAGTCACTGCCTTTGAAGCCTCCCTGTCTGCACTCAGGACAGTTTGGTAGTTTAAAAAAGGTACAAACATCTGCATAAGTCAAGAAGAGCTTTCTTCAATTTCAAGAAGTGCTAACTGAATGAGTATTGCAGCTTCTCTCCCATCACCCCTGCATAGCTTAGGCAAGAATAATAATAGGAGAATGCTTGAGCAGGGTGAGAAAGTTTGCTCCTAATCCTTCCACAATTAGGAGACTGGCACATGCCCAAAGATTTAATTAGATAAGGTTAACACTTCTCAAAGTCTCCCCATTATGCAAGAGGCTTGCTTCAGAATGGTGGTTTATCTTATTAAGATGGCATCCACATTTCTCATCAAAGACTATTTACAATGACACAGGGCTGGGACACCAGCTCTTCAACAATTACTCAACTGAACTCCAGGTACATCCTGCCAAGCACAAGCTGTAGGATTCTGTGTAAGCCGAACAAAACTGAGACAAGAACTGTTGGCTGAACTTTCAAACAGCAAAGCCACAAAGACTCCTTAAGCAGTCTGTTTTTCGGTGACAAATGAGGCAGAAAAATTATAACGATGTCCTTGAAGATGTCCTTGCTCCAACACTGCATGCCAGTTAGATCGAGGGATACCATCAAGTCAAGTCTCCCTTTGAAAAAAGCAAAAGCTCTGTGGTTTTCTATGCAAATGCTAGGTTCTCAATGCAGTCCTCATGTAACACACTTCTCAACAGCTTATCCTTTCAGGTTGAACCTGCACAAAACTCTGTTCCCAAAATTCCACAGTCTACACCAAAAAAACTGGATAAAGCACATCTGGAGTGTTAAAGTTTCCCATTATCAAACTCATGAAAGTCAGTCGTACCTTTAGATTGGGGGTGAAAGGATCTGGAAGCCTCATGTTCCGTGGGAAGGCACTCAGGATCAGATTCCTCAGCTGAATACAGTTGGGTGGGATCACATCACAGAACCCATAGTGGTAGTCACAAAGAAATTCTGGGAAATCATGCAACAAGACCAGCAACACACGCAGAGTGCCCTGTGAAATAAAATACAATACAAAAGAGGTGTGTAACTGTTGAAACTGTCCAAGAACTTGCAGAGTCATCCTTCTGTGCCATGTGGTTAACATTCACAGGAAGAAATTAATCTGGGAAGATAGGCCATTTCTGCCCCACACCAGAATTTCATTTAACTAAGAAATTAATTGTAAAAGAACAGTAAATCCTATTTTGCTACCAAAGCTTTGGCTGGAAGCAGCATCTACTAGCTGACTTTTTTTACCTTGTAAAGAATTTGCATAGGTTTGGTGAGTTCCACATTTCTAAGGAAAGGAGCCAAGTACTTGAAAAGATCAATCAATAACTGGGCATACATGGGCCAACCCTGTCAAGAAAAAAATAGCAGGTGGAAAATGTGCAATGAAGAGCAGTTATCTTAAGTTCAAAACTATAATTAGATTGGTTTTCAAATAAACCTGATCAAAGTTTTGTCCTACTGCTAGCTCTAGCAGCAAGTGCAGCACAGCTCATTTCAAGGGCTTCAGCTGCACGCCATATGCTACGGGTGTTTCCACAACACCCAACATGCCATTCTGAGTTGAAAGTTTTTGGTCTAGCCAACAGCTCTTCCAGACTTTGCCAAAGGCATGTTTATTAAATTCAATTCACCCTGTATTCCAGTTTATGACACAGACTCTCCTCCATGCAGTTAGGTTACTGTGAATATGGAAGACAACAAAAATAGAACAGCCATGCTACTAGTGCACTTTGAGAGATGTGAAACATGGGAAACAGCATCACACCAGATAAGCATCCATGTAAGCTTTTTAATTCAGAAGAGATAAACTGCAGCCACACCTTCTGCTGTGGTGTATGTGCCAGCATTCTTGCAATAAATATCCGATGGGAGATCAGTTCCAACCAGGCATAAACAAAACCTGGAGCTTTTGTAGGCCTCAGGATGTGAAATGTGTTACTGAAAGAAAAGTTAGAGCAGGTTAGAAGTGCACAGCAATAAGATTGCTTTTCATAACATTGAGGGAAAAACGTACACAGCCCTAAAAGCAAGGCATTTTAGCATCTAGGGTTTTACCAGTCATCTTCCCTAAAACAAGCAAGTGGACAGTCTACATGAGAACCAGTTATTCTGAATGTGACTAAGCCACCACAAAGTAACAGTCAGCTAGCCTTTAGATGAACAATCTTTATCCTACCAGGAAAGGATTGAGCATTGTGGCCAATCTCAAATACACACCAGAAAGCTGTGAGTGTCTGGAAGTTGATGGTCTCCAGCACATGCTCAGGAGCATTTAATTCCAACAGCAACATGATGAAAATCCGATGGTAAGGGAGCTGCTGAAACTCACTCTGACGAACATCATGGTCTTGCAGAAGAACTCCCACAACAATACCAAGAACCTAAAGAGATCAAGACATTTCAGCGGTGACAGCAAGAACTACTTTCCAAGTCAGACTATAGGTAATACTTTAACCTTCAGCAAAAAAAAAGTCAGTAGATTCTAACAAGAATCAAAAATTCTGGTTATTGGAAGCATTACATAAATTAATATTATAATCTCTATCAGCAACTCCCAGCGACTATACTTTGCTCTTCCTGTCCCATGGATCACAGTCACAATGACTGGGCTGTGTTGGAAGGCCTAAGACCACCTAGCCATAAAGCAGGTAGTGTAAGAGTACAGGCAAGGCTCTCTACAAAATCAAGGCAGACACCCAGGAAAGCACCAACCTTAAACCACACTTTCTAATACCTCAAAACAACAGCAGCTGACTTTTTCGTTTTAAGGCACAAAGGAGAGTTTCAAATTTCGTTGATATGAAATCTTTGTGAATGAGAATACCACCTGGCATCCTGATGCTCCACTCAACGCTTTATCACTGCAGCAAGCAACCTGTTAAAGTCCCCATCTGATATTTTAGCAGTAGCCTGCATTAAGGTCTACGTTTCACATTTATCAGCAAAGGTACACCAAATCATGCACTTTAAATGCAACAAGTACAAAAAAGGCTCCCAACCTTATTCAGGAGGTTGATCTTTGTAACTGTGTTGGTTGCCTCCCCAGAGTGCTTTACTAGCAGTGCAATAAGCCGCACAAAGGCATCCAGATTGTGGTAGCACTTGGCTCGAATCATAGTGGGGTTGGCAGCAGGGTTATGTTGTTGCTCAGCCTGAGCACGATAGCTGATTTCAACACACATTTCGGTGCAGAGACGGAAAAAGCGGGTGATCAGGTCATCTGTTTTCAGGATTCCTTGCTGGTGCATCTGTCCAGGAAACAAAAAACCCTCAGAACCATAACCAGAGAAAGTTCATTTTACAGCCTATTTCAAACAATAATTTACAAAACACCCCCCCACCTTGCCTGGCACAATTAATTTTTACCACCCAAGACAGATATGTAGCAAGCTATCTCTGCTACTCTTCCCCAAGATTAATATTTTCAAGACAACTTGAGGGTGGCAACACAATTTTAGGAAAGACAGATTCCTTTGACCCCAGTTCTTTCCAACTGTTAGCATAGCTGAGGAGCCTGTTTCAGTATCAGTTCTGCCACCAGCACTCAACCTCGCACGAAGGACAGGAAGAGGCAGCAGCAGTTCAGTTTAGGCACTCAGCTCTGGGAATGGCAGACTTCAGCTACCAAACTCAGGAACCATCACTACTTTCTAGCAACAGTCTGTAGATGCAAACTGCATTTGGATAGGGAATTTTCCTTACATTAACATAACATGCAGAGAAAGACTGGGAGGTGGTTTTTTTTTTTTCCTTGGAGAGGATGGTGCCATTGTTTCTTAATAACGTATGTATCAAAAAAGAGACCTCTCTTTATTTGTTACCTACAGTATTAAAGCCATCAAAATGAAACAAATTACACTGCAGGAAGCCTCTGGATTTTGAATAAAGCATCTTTCTTCAAAACTCCTACTGCAAAGACATGAAGCTATATAAAATGCATACTTGCTAATTCTTAGAGAGCTTCTAGTACTTCTGAAATTTTTTTTTTTAAAAAGAAAGGAATTAATGTATATGTCTTCAAAGTTCTATGTTCTTTCTTGTCCTAAAGACTAGTGTAAAGGAAGCAATAATTAATTTAAGCAGCCAAAATTATGGTCATTTTAGTTCAGTAATCAGACCTTGTTTAATGCAGTTATTACAAAATACTTCTTTAAACCCTGTAACTAAAGCCTGTAAGGAAAACAAATATAAACACTGCACTTCGATATATTACAATTGCTATTTCAAATCTGATCAAGTAGGTACAAAAGGTAAACAAGTGTGATGAAAGAGTGAAGCAGGACAAAAGTGCACTATACTGAAGTATGCTGTACAAGTATACTTTAAGGCTTAAAAAGTGAGATCCCACAAAGAGGTAAAACTTTTTTTAAAAAGTGGGTTTAACACAAGACCCAACATTTTAAAAAGACATTAAGCAGCGGAAGACAGACCAACAGAAAGCTGTCTACAAGTCAGTACATGAGGACACTAAAGTCACGTGAAAAATCATTGCATCAGTCAAGATCTTTATGCATACTCTGTAGCTTGACCTTCTGTGTGGTTGGTAGCTGCAAGATCTGTAGTATTTCTATGGTATTAACATGGAAATTTAAAAAGAACACAATGCAAATAGACTAAGTCAAGGGCTTCCTTAAAGCTGCAGTCAAGGGGCTGCCAGGAAGCCAGCTTTGGGAAGATGACTGCAGATATACAGGGAGTTTGTTACCACACATGCTGGGTCACTGACAGCATCTCCCTTCTCAGTCACACCTGGCAGGCAGATGTGTGCTGTTCATCACCCCTGTTAAAGTGCTCATGAGTGAAATGTTGGAGGCTTCTTAAATTTAGGCACCACTTTAGCTTTAAGTTTTCCCCTCACTCTAATTATTCCAGTTAGAAAAAGGATTTTTCCCTGTTCACATGGTCTGGAACAATTCACCTGCATCTCTATCTAGTAGCAATTTCCTTCTGTAGGCTGTCAGAACTTTTACTGTTACCTGTGAGGAGCAACGTTATACATGGAGCATTTCAGAACTATTCCCAATAGATGAAGTTCTTTTCCCACCAGACTTAACCCAAAACTCATGATCTGAAATGACTGCCTGTTGCTCCAGTATCTCAAGAACACGGTTTGGTGAAGGGTAAGGGTTTCTACAGAACCATCAAAAACAGCCAACATTTTGATAGTCAACTGAAATACACCTGAAAGTTTCAAAAGGATGCCTAACATGGGTTATAACACTGCTTTAAAATGGAGGGCATCACACCCTACTTATGTTGAATAAAAAGCACCTTTCTTTCCAAAAGCTCTACCTGTCCAACAAACGCAGAGAATGCTTTGGTACTGTCACGGCCTGCTGCAGCGGAATGGTAGAGGTTCACCCACTCCCTCAGCAGGTATTCTGCCTTCTCCCTCAGACCGGGCGGATCATCATACTCAGAGGCTTGGGAAATTCCTGAATGCATCATGAAATTGGGACCTCCATGAGCACGGTCAATCATTGCTTCATAGTTTGATCGGACCACTTCCATCAGCTGGGGTAATCTAATGCAACAGACCGGAGCAAGAGCTGGGTTAGAATTTCTCCTCCCTTGGAAGGTACGTGAACTGGGAGCTCAGTCAAAAATAATTGAAAAAAAGCAAATTATTTCTTATACTAACTCCTCTTATCTCCCAATCCTCATTGGAATAGGAGAAGTCACCCATGAAAGCAGATACATTTATGATGAAAGAAGGAACACTTAAGTCATACAAGCTTTGAAGTTCCACTCCAATTCCTGTGGCCGTGTGCTGCAACAACGCACCACAAGTACTAGAAATAGCTTAATCTTTGCAGATTTTGGAAGCCCTAAAACCCTCTGAGATAGTGAGATGTCGGTGCTAAACAGCCTGACCGGGGCACTTTGTAATTTGTAAGCAGTGAAAGTCAAGTCCCACTAGCAGTTGCTGTGTTGGCAGCGGCAGCCACCACCCCCCCCACCAGCCCGCCAAACACCACCGCCACCACCAGCCAGCTGCTGGTTGCTCTCACAGAAATTCGGAGTTCTCCAAGCTCCAATCCTTGTCCTTCTCAAACCCAGCAGCAATTGCTTCCCTCTCAGAAACAGGAGGCCCACAGGTATTTCCAGATGCTGTGGCAACCTTTGCTGCCAGTTATCTGCTGGTGGATACACAAGCCATGTGAGACTGGTAGATGATTGTTTTGTAGATTCTAAACAGAAAATTGTCTAACGAAACAGAAATGATTGTCTAATTTGATGAACTGGTGGTGATTAACAAATAACCCTATTAACACCTAGATATTTACAATTTAAACAGGTAAGAATACTGCCTAAATATGCAATAAAGAGGAATTCAAGTGAGTTTCTCACAGTACCACAGTATTTTGGAGCACAGTGCACAGACAGATTTTCCTACTCAAGCACCGAGTTTGAAATCATGTTGCAGCTGCCTCTCTTTTGACACAAAATCAATGCAATTACATTAGAATAATAGTTTAAACTAACATAGGACTGCAGCCCTAGAGAAAATTTAAAGCTATATGATTGAATGATATGAGATATTGCCCATATAACATTTCAAATCATAAATGAGCACAAGAGAAGTCATATATTGCACAGGATTTCAGTCTCACCCTTCTGGGGCATTTCCTCTGGAATGAGCATTAATCCTCATGAGTGTCTCAATTGTGTGAAACAAATCTGCCTCTGTTACGTGGGCGACACTTCTCTCATCAACCAACAGGATCTTTACCAATTGCATGGCGAATGCCACAGCCATGTAGTTCAAGCCATTCTCCATTGACTGTCAACATAAAAAGGGCAATTAAAGTTCAACCACCTATCTTACAATGAACTGACCATAACTCTTCTCCAAAAGAGCAGGTTCCCTTTACCTGAGCCAAGTGAAGGTCATATTGCTGCATGTTAACCAGGTGGTTGCGGATTAGCAGCTCCACAGCTTCCACATTGTACTTGTACTCATCTCTGCATTCAATCAGGCACCTGAAGAATTGGCCTTCTTTTAACAAGTTACTTAAACAACACAGTTTAAGCAAAGCAACTCAAATTAACACTTCAGAACCTGTGTCATTCACTGAGAGTCATGACTTAGCTCCAAAAGAAGCTGTTTCTAGAGCATTCTCTAAGATAATGTTTGAGTTCAGGAACAGTCATCAGCCTCAAGCATTTGCTTCCCTGCACAACTGGCCACAACAGCCCTTCAAGAGCTTCAAGTTTATTCACCATAAGCACCTCTCTTCCAAGGACAAAGTAGCATATCTGTCTAGCTGAAGCACTAGAGCTTCTGCTGTGGGCAAATATCACATCACCTAGTTTGTGACAGCACACAGACATTCTCTATAAAATGAGGAAAAAAAACCCAACACCCAGAGCATCTCTAATGCTTAATTCTATTAAAGATTCCTATCATGTTCTGTGATGAAGCAACATTATCAAAAGATCTAGATACTTTTGACAAAAAAGCTAGTTGTTTTCTGTCTGTCAAAACTGCAGCAACGCACAGTATCATCTGTCCAAAAGTGATTCACAACAACACAGTAGATCCCAAAAGATGATGATAGCTACATCAATGTTCCTGTTGTCTCATAACTGACCTCGTAATTTGTTTATTACACCACGGAGATCCATATGCGCGGCCATCCTGTAGAGCCTTCAGCACAAGCAGATGACATTCACGATAGCGAAGCAGGAGGTCAGCATCTGCCCCACTGGTGGCATCCAGTAAGCCCTCTACAGCCTAGAATAGATGCAACCTGTTAGCAGAGGAAAAAACAAGTCCTCTTCCAAATCTGCAAATTCTATCAGCAAGAATTAACACCAGAAGACTTGGCAGAGATGCAAAAGACAATTTAGTTATTGTGCTGACTCCCTGATAAGGCTATGTGAGATTTTACCAGCTACTACAGCAGCTACATGCTCACTGGATGAGCATGTAGCTCACTGACAAACAAGCTTACAGTCTCACTACGCCCCACTGGCTTCATATATGCGCTAAACTATGAAACGGCGCTTTAGTTTGTGCTGCAGCCTCTGAAAGTCAATGCCTCCTCATAGCCACTTCTGCATATGACTCACGAAAAACTACATGAAAGAAAATTTACAGAACCTGCCAGAGGTCAGCTATCAGGTTCTTTAGACAAGCAGCTGCAGCACTCAGATGTATCTGTGCTATTCTATAGCAAATAGAAGATGAATCTTTTACAGTGGCAGCACAATTTACCTGGTCAAATCCTGGTCAGGACTAGATCCTTTAGTAGGTACGAGCACTATCAGTCAAGAACAAAGAGCCTCCCTCCAGCTTCCAGTTACTTTTGTTTTGCCGCTGTTCTTGCATCCTCATGCAGACAGTTCAGTGTCCTTCTACTATACCCAAAAAGGATTCTTCTCCACATCTGGCACTACACTCTGCACTACTACACAGACACTGATGTCAGCTCAGCTCACAGAGCTCACGGCAACACTCCCCACGTCGTACAGTCTATTGGTTCTGGCTTGGATGGAGTTAATTTTCTTCATAGCAGCCTGTATGGTGCTGTGTTTGTATTTGTGCTGAAACCAACACACCAGTGTTTTGCCAATTACTGAACAGCACTTGCACAGCATCAAGGCTTCCTCTTCCCCACTCTGCCCCCCCCACCAGTGAGGAGGCTGGGAAGCAACACAGCCAGGACAGCTGATCCAAAGCGAATAACAAGATTATTCCATACCATATGACATCATGCTCAGCAATAAAAGCTCAGGGATAGGAGGATGAAAGGGGACACTCATGGTTATGATGTTTGCCTTCCCAAGCAAACGTTACAAACACTGAAGCCCTGCTTTCCAAGGACTGGCTAAGCATCTGCCTGCTGAGGGGAAGTAGTGATTTTTATTTTTTTGCTTTGTTTGTGCACACAGCTTTTGCTTTCCCCACTAAACTGTCATAATCGTCATGAACAAATTATCTTGCCTTCCCTCTGCTTTCTACCTATCCTGTGAGAAAGGGGAGTGAGTGAGCAGCTGGATGGATGCTTTGCTGTTGGCCAGGTTCAACACACCACACAGTCGTTTAGCAATTACTGCAAAAAACAAGGCACAACTGTGCCGCTATACATCCAGTACTTGGTACTCAATACCATCTGCCTACAAGGATGGTTCAAATGTCTTAGCTTCCAAATCATCCTGAAATCAAAGACTATTCTGGACCACAAAAGCTCTCTAACTTGCCACATCTGAACAAAACTCCCCGGATTGTGTACCTGCTTCTACCCACAGCAGTTTGTCCACTGTGCGTACAGTACACCAAGTGAACACCATGGCCCTCTTCTAGTTCTATTTACTGAATTTCTAAAGACAGCAGTTGTTCAGTTTGTTCACCAAGCAAGTTCCACAGGATGCACGAAGATACACAGTCATAAGCAAGACAATCCACAAGCCAAATGAGGAATAAACTCTAAGTGAGGTGTTACAGGAGAAAGTTGTTAACACTCACCTTCTGCAGCAGTCCAAGTGCAGCAATAGCATCACGGGAGTTACGAGCCACTACCACAGCCTCCAAGAGGCTGCGCAATGCTTGAGCTTGAGGATTCATGGCCAGGGTATGTGGAATGGACTGCAGGTGCTGCTCCAGTTCTGTCATACATTTGTCGTAGATTTGTGCGACATCATCTGTAGCCCAAGCTTGCTGCTTAAGAGAAAGTGGGAGTGAGTGATTTTTTTTTCAAGGCCTGTGTTTGCAAAATTCAAATACTGATTGGCTTGCTTGCTTCAGAAATGATAGCAGCCAAAATTTAGACCCCTACAGTATTGTGATTAGTTATGTTAGCGTTTTAAATACACAAATATAAGGAACTTAACCTGTGGAAATAACCAGCAAACAATTCTAGCAGTCATTAAGACCAAGTATACATACAAAAAACTGTTCATTATCTCAAAATCCATGATCTTCCCCAACAGTAACCTGAGATTGGAATAAAATGTTTCACTGCTACTAAAACTACACGTAGTAATTACAACTTGTAGAACCTGTACCAACTGAGATTACAAACTCCTAACACTGGATACAAGTTTTATGCTGCCATTAGTTTGTCTTTAAAACTAACGCATCTTTCAACCACTATTCCCAAGCAATACGAATGCCCAATTCTTGCTACTCTTCTAGCAAACAACACAAGTTCTGCAACATTCACCAGAAGGACTATAGTACTCAGAAATCTCTACCTTCATAGGCTGAGCCAAGAATCCTGTAGGCTGAGTTAAGTCATTGGTAGGCAAGAAGCCAGGGACATTGCGCGCAAACTCTTCATAAACAGCCAGCTGCTTCGGGTCTACACCTCCAACCTTTGCAAGGAAAAGAACAGGCATTAACATCATTGTTAAGCACCGCGGCAGTAAGAAATGAGGGTAGTTTGTGTAACAGGCAGCTGCTCAGTCACATTCCTAAACAGAGTGACCTAGACATCAAGAAGTAGGATTCAGCTGCTCTGCAATGAGGTCCTCTCTCTCCTGACACACCTTCAAACAGGAGGATTTTGCTCTACAACCGCAACTCACATTCCCAGAAACAGGAATAACAGAATACAGCCTTCATGCATGCCTGAGGCTCTGCTGAGAGCACATGGTATGTCCTTTTAGGGAAGGAAATACTAAGGAGACAAGACAACGAAACAGACTAGTCATCTTTCAGTGAAAGGAACAGCCCAGAACAAGAGACAAGGAAACTGAGGAAAATGCTATGAACACTCATTTTGAAACAACATATTCATGTGTTTCCATTACTAATCAAGCTAATACCAGCTGCAGTGTTAGACAAGGGTAACAACTGAACAGCTGAAGCTGCACCATCCATTTTTCATTATCAGGAGGGGGAGAAGAGCACCATCAGAATGTAGCTCAGCTAAAATCCTCACCTTTAATCTGATCTGTTCTGGCATCCGCTCAGCCTGGTAAGTTAACACAACAGGATCACAGTACCGACGACCCTCTTGTCTAGCATGTTTTCTGAGCTCAAATTCCTGGGGAAAAAAACCCAAACACCACAGTGAATTCTAGAAACTGAGTATCATAGAATCACAGACTGGTTTGGGTTGGAAGGGAACTTAAAGCCCATCCAGCTCCACCCCCTGCCATGGGCAGGGACACCTCCCACTAGCCCAGGTTGCTCCAAGCCTCATCCAGCCTGGCCTTGAATGTATGGATGTATATGAGCACATACAATACTTTTAAAAGACAGCAGTCCCATACTTACAGTTGCGAGCCTCTTGTCCATCTCAGGGCCTGCCTTTTCCACAGCTGTCTTCTGGATAAAGCAGCAGGCTAGCTCACAGTTATCCTGAGCTAACTGGGCAGCTGCTTGCTCCATCATGTCCCTCTGTTGTGGGGAGGCTGCCTATTGAAAACCACAATAATCAGTGAAGGCTGTAAATTTCCCCTGTATATTACTAGCCTTAAAATCTGTACCACTGCCTATACAGACCACCAGCAATAAAAAGGAATGCTCTTAGGAATGCATTCTCTTGGCATAGAATATACAATTATAAATATAATTTTGCATAGCTTTGAATAAAACACTTAGGCAAGATGACAGTAAAAACTTTCAACAAGGAAAAAAACAGCAGGAGGTTCTTCATCTTCTCCACCAGCCTATCTCCAGGGCACAGAAATAAAGCCCTTCTTTAAACTGATGCACATACAACAGATGCTAATGCAGGAAAAGCAAGCCTTGCATCACAGCCTTCAAAGCTTTTCCACTGCCTAGGTTGTAATCAGAAGATATAAAGGTGCATCACTAACAATGCTGAACAGTAGTCCTAAGCCTTTTGCAGTAGGTTCCGTTTCTGATACACATTCTCTTCTTTCCTTCTTGGAGTCTGCTTTAAGAGAACCCTGAACAGATGGGCTTATTTTCCAGTGTGCAAAGCAGTAACGCCCACCAGAAATGGAATACACATATAAACGCAAACAGTCCAATCTCCTTAGATTTCCTTGTCCGTTAAGATCTACCTCCATTTCATTAATTCCTGAAAACTACACTGCTTCTTTCAAATGAAAGTGGTTCTTGCTTGTTAAGCCACTTCATACAATAAGCCAGATGTGAACTTTGTGATGTCTTGTACAGCACTTTCTTCTGCTATACAATGTTTTGTATAACTACTCCTTAGGAAAACCTTGATTATAGCTGGCCCTGTACCAACTTCATACATCTTCAGGGATAAAAAAAAACACGACTATGTTGCTACGTCTTCATACTGCTTATGACATTTTTACAAACACCACAATACACCAGCACTAAGCCTTCCACAAAACCTGAATTACTTCTGCCTACACACATTTTTCCATGGCACATCATGCCTGGTAGATATGCACAGCTGTAACTCCAGTCTGTGTCCATCCTCCCTCCCCAACCTGAGCATCACAGAATCACAGACTGGTCTGGGTTGGAAGGGACCTTAGAGATCATCCAGTCCCACCCCCTGCCATGGGCAGGGACACCTCCCACTAGCCCAGGTTGCCCAAAGCCTCATCCAGCCTGGCCTTGAACCCCTCCAGGGATGGGGCATCCACAGCTTCTCTGGGCAACCTGGGCCACTGCCTCACCCCCCGCACAGGAAAACATTTCTTCCTCACATCTCATCTCCATCTCCCCTCTTTCAGCTTCAACCCACTCCCCCTCGTCCTGTCCCTGCACCCCCTGATCCAGAGCCCCCCCATCTCTCCTGTAGCCCCCTTTCAGCACTGGGAGGTGCTGGAAGGTCTCCCCGGAGCCTTCTCTTCTCCAGGCTGCACACCCCCAACTCTCTCAGCCTGTCCTCGCACGGGAGCTGCTCCAGCCTCTGACCATCTCCATGGCCTCCTCTGAACACCTCTACCGTCTCATACCACCTGAAAGATAACAAGCACTTCTCCAGTTGCTTCCCTCTCTGAACTGTAGTCACATCTGTTCAAACACAGCAAGATTACCAAGAGGAGCAGTGCTTTCTTTTATGGTTACTAGCCTCTGTTAGCACAGGTGCTAAGAGGTGTCACTGGCCCAGCCCACCTACTTACAAAGCAATACCCAAACTGTTTACTCCCATCTTTGTTTCCACAACAGATGAAACAAGACTCATTTGTATGCTTTTCCTGCTATTCATCTCAGGAATCAAGTTATTTGAAGTTCTGTACAAGAGGGGTTGTGTTTGAGGCCTGCAGTTAAAACACAGACTTTCCATACCATACTTGCAGACGCAATTCTTGCTTGTGTTTTGTGCTCCCTTCAGACCATTAAGTCCTGCCCTCTTGAGCCAGTTACCACGCAAGAGAGCAAACCCACTGCAAAAGGGCCTTTCTTTGCATTGTCGCTCCCAGACAGATGGGAACTAGTAATGCACCCTTAGCAAGAGACAGGAAGTCCTTTCACTTTTTTTTTTTAAACCCTGAAGGGATAGCTATGTGTTGATCTTTCCAAGATCCTTATGCTCCTGTGTCTTTTGCTGACACTAATGCTAAGCACAGCAAGTATCTCAGGTAGCAGCTGCTGTTCTGGTGAGCAGTTTGTGAACTATTCCATTAAGTCAAAAAGGGAAAGCTACCACTTCAACTCAAACTTGGTTCATTAAGAGACCTGAAAATCGCCTCTGTAAAACCCAATCATTTCACAAGTTGTGCAGAACAGTCTTAACTACGTATCTGCTGACAGCACAAGTAAATAAAATCTGCCTGAAGCATGCATGCTGAAACAATCCAAGACATCACCAGAAAGCCCCCAAATCAGTTCAGTCCTCCCCACTCTAGCTTTTCTACCTCAAAACCAACAGAAAGATAAGCACTCCAAGGCTTCTTGGAAGGCTGATATGATCAAATTGGAGACAACATTGGGTCAAAATAAAAGGTAGTCAGGAAGTTTGTGTGCAACATACTAAGATTCACCTTACAGGCTTAAGTGATTGACATGATCTGTGATCTCAGCACAGATTTTTCACTGTAATTCCACAAGAGTCATGAGACACTTGTCCACTAAATTCATCCCCACACTAGTTAAACCATGTAATTCATCAACAAGTCTACAGTCTGGAGAACTGATTTGCTAATGCTGGATGTCTACAGTCCTATAAATTGGAAATAAGCTTCAGATGATGTGACTCTTACTCTCAGTGCAGTAGCAAAACTATTTTTCAAGTTGGTAGCTATGCTCATCAGCAAAGGTTCCCTGCAGGTAATCATGGCCATCCCAGCAGTTAGGTTCCGCATCATATGGTGCGCAGCCACACGCATTCGTGACTCCTCTGAATCCAGTGCAAAGTCCTTCCTGACTATCTGCTCACATGTAGTCATGGCAATCTTAATGGACCGATCAACCACCGGATGGACAAGTTCTTGCACTGCTCGCTCTATTGCCTGCCGCACACACTGCTTCAGCTGCGGGTGGGCTTGGAACAGTGGAATCTGGAGGAGGATTAGAAAGTTAAGTGAGAATGATGTAAACTAGAAGCCCATATACTCTAGACATTCCCATTTTCCAATCAACTTTAAAGTGTACTGTCACAGCTTGCCTACAGTGCAGCAATCTTCTGTTCCATACGCAGCTATTACAATATCAGTTTGATAATCCTGAAACTGGGATATCTCACTGTTTTTCTTCCAAAGCTGCAGCTGAACGCCATGCAAAGACTAACTTAATAGCTAAGTCAGTGACTGATCAAAAAGAGCAAGGAAGCTACTTTTAAGCTTAAAACCTGATAGCAGCTATGCCAAGTGACACTTATTGCCAGAAATAAGTTGGATACTACTGGAAATGTCAGTGAAAGATCACCTGACCATGTGAAATTGTTAGCTAACATTAACTATTAACCACCCTTAAATTTCTCCATTTGATTACTTGTTAGCACTCACCCTCCCCAATACTTTTGAGATATGAAGTCTCCACTAACTTCAGTTTAAAAAATGCTGTTGCCACAGATCTCAGCTGGGGGAGCATTGGTGGTAAGAATTCTTTTAGCAAACCAAAATCAGCTCGAAAACTTACCGTTGGATTTAAGGTAATATGTGGAGCCAATCCTCCTAAAGAATAGACATTGATGTCATGATAACTGTACTGGGGCTGTGGAGGAACCGTGGCTGTACAAGTGGTGCTGGTAGCTGGAGTTGTTGAAGCAGCTATGGAATACAAGAATGTTTGTATTGAACCATTACTGAAAAACAAGTGCTTATAAAGGAAGTATATACTTCCCTTTTAAACCAGCAAGTCACCAAGAAACAAAAGGTTGATCATGAAGTCTCCTAAGCTTATCAGGCCATTTTTATTCTCCATTTTCCCAGTGATTAGTACCAAACTAGCTCCAGCACATTTTAGCAGAGCTATTTGTTATGACACAGTTTAGCCCCTGATGTCTTGTTAATAGACTATCCTGCTTCACTCCATTCTATGGAGTGGCTACACACAGCACATGTAGAATTAATCCAAACTCTGTACACCCACTTCTACTACAAAATTATCCAATTATATGTAGCTTCACATTTTTCTTTGCAATAGCATAACCCGTCTTGCTTAAACTTCTATAGTTTCTGGATTCTATATGAAATGTACTTACTAGTTGTTGTGATGGGTGGTAGCTCTTCTGGCTGCTTCACATCCTTCTTTGGAGCAGACAGCTGCTCATCCAGATTTTTCAGACGATCTTTATCTTTCAGGAGACTTCCAGGTTTCAGCTCATTGATGTCTAGTGCAAGATTCTTGCAGAGCACCTCAATCTCAAACTTCAGATTCAACTGCACAACAATTCCAGTTTAGGTTATGTCACAAGAAAAATACCTGAAGCGTTTACTGGGCCACTCGACCCCCAGACTTCCCATTCTAATCCCCTGCCTTTTACAGACTTTAATAGTGACTTAGGATTAGACAAATATCTTGCACGCTGACCTCACAGGAGAAGAGTTTCATCCAAGTTTCACCAAATTAAGCAATGCCCAATTCTCCCCACTCTAAAACAGCAAGAAGTGAAATTGGTCCTTCTCTACATCCTTCTTGACTGGTACGTCAAGAAAACCTCACACTCAGTAGGTATAGAAAAGAAAAAAACCAAAAGTTTACTTTTAAATCATGTTCTTGATGTAGCTCAGCTAAAACGTTCATAATGGCCATTGTCCACGGGTTTGGAGGCCTGAAGACCTACAAGAGAAAGAGGAGAGCAGTATTACACAAACTTCTTAAATCATTTGGATAACTTATGACTGGAAATTTTTGAAACATAAACAGCCATGTGTGCATACAGCCATGGAAAAGTTTGTGCAGCTGCAATTAGGGTTGAATTTAGTATTCTGATTGACTGGAACTATATTAGTTGAACATTAAACTGGAAACACAATAACTTCATCCTTCTGAGGGATCAGTTCAATATCAAGCACAACTGACAAGAGCTGATAAGGGTCAAAGGGGCAGGGGGAATAAAAAAACCAAAAACAAAGTATAAATAGATCCTAGAACCCCTTCAATTACATCCTTCCACTTCTCAGAGTTCTGTTCAGGGATACCACAGGAAAGTTCAGCTAACACCAGCTATTTAGACAGCAAAAATGCATGGGCCATGCACTTGCCCTCAAAACAAAACTCCTTTCCTTTAAGCTCTTGCACCCCTGATTTTTCTCTCCATTATAATTCAATCAGTTTTCACTTTATGAGAAAAGCTAACTACTTTCTGCAATACTTATTTTTCCACTTAAGCAGTAACTGTGTCAGCACAAAATCACTTACCACACTTCTGACACTGGATTCTAAGACTTTGGCAACAAATGGCACTACATAAAGCAACTCCTGCTGTCCCTTAACATATGCTTCCAGTAGCAGTGATTTCACATCCAAATCCTGAAAAATACCATCAACAATTGAGAAGGGGAAGAAGGTGGAGAAAACAGCACACACAGTGCAAAAATTCCACTTACACACTATTTCCTCATCAGATGTATTGGTAAGGTTGAGTCAATACAGTCCTTGAGTTTTATAGACTGCTAGGCAGCAGTTACTTTTTGAACAAAGATTTACAGATACACATTTTTACATGGGATTAATTAATTTATTTTTGGCAAGAACTTAACTAACAACTTGTCTGATATAAAAAGATTTACAACTCTTAAATGAACAACTTTGGAATCATATATTGTATTTAGCACACAAAAAAGAGGCACCAGGAAGGTGATAAAATTTCCCAAATAGCCTATGCTACTGCATAACAGCATGCCAATTCATGCCAAACAAATCTGCAAAGACAGAAGCTCACCGTGTGCAAGATGGGCTTATTTTTAGCCAGAGTAATCATTCCCAGCCAGTGACCAAGGTTCTTTAACAGGGAACGGTCTGAGAAGTTGGCCGCAGCTTTATCTGATGTCAACAGCACCTAATGAAAAAAAAAACCACCAACTCAAACAACAACTGGAAGATAATCAGACTCAAACCCAAATCCAACAGCTGATATAACTTAAGATGTAAAGTTTTAGAACATTAAGTTCTGTGCTTCAGTCACATTACCGAGATACTCCAGAGCAGCCTTCACTTCAAGGCAGCACCCCGTAAATCTGCCCTGCAATGATTTCAAAAGTCCTTTCTTTCAAGAGGATCAAAGAGAGGATTACACTGTCAAGATTGTTATGACTCGTTAGCAAAGTGTAACTTGTGAAGGCAATACTTCATCTTCATGCTTCATCAGTCCTGAAGGCTACAGTTTGCACTTCTTGGGAAGACATTTAATTCTCATGTCAAGACTTAAATCCTGTCACAAGTATTCTGCTGTTAGTTCTGTTCCTCAGCTTCAGAGGAGCACTAGCTGAACAGAGCAAGGTCAGCTATGCTCTAAAGAGCCAGGAGATTCTTTTGCACTACAGCGTAACCCACGGTGGTCAGGAAATTCCACCAACAGGTTTAAAAATAGTGCTTGCTTGACAAACTTGTTTCATCCACTCCTCTCTTCTGGGCTACCATTTCTCCCTCCTCCTCCCCTTCATGTTATCTTAGCCCTCTAGTGAATTTTGGTTGTTATACCCCCACTTTCTAAATCCTCCCCCTGCCCTTTATTCTTCTTTGACCAAACCAGCAGAAAGAATAGTTTTTTTAATCTTTATACTTTCCCCACATAAAAGAACTAGACCATAAGCAATTTTCCCCTGGGTTATAATTTGCAAGCCTCACACAAATTTGGAGTCCACCTACATAAATGAATTCAAATGCAGATTTGCCTGCTCACTCAAGTTAGAATTAAGTCTTTGGTACATTCCTGACTGAAAACAGAAGAATCTTAGTAGTCAGAGGTAACCTACTAGTTCAATTGTAAGCTAGCAAGCAGATCTTTGAGTAGCATTCCATATTTGAAGTTCAGCAACATGGTAAGCAAACAGCCTGAGAAAGGCAAAGCACACCTTTAATCTTTAAATCTAGCTAAATATTAGAAACCTTGCACTACTCACCTTGATATTTCTGTAGGTTTCATTCAGAACCATTTTATTAAACTCTGGATTCTTAAGTGTGTCAAGGAAGTTCGAATATAAGCTGTGAAAATTAGGCTCAATACTGACTCTCTTCATCACGAGATACTGTGATACCCAAGGCATGAACTCTTCTTTCACTGTCTCCTTCAATTCTTCAACCTGTCTCCACACCAGAGGAAAAGCACCACCACAGAAAATATGAGATGACCACAAACTTCTGGATTCTTTTTTTATCTTGTCGACCAGCAAGGACTTCATCATAAAATGAGTGAGGCACAGTAGTTTACCTCTCCCTCACTGCTCAGCTTTTTACCTGATAACTGCAAAATAAATGTCAGCATCTCATATAAAAGCTGTCTGCCCCAAGACAGATGGCACAGGTGGCAGGAGTACCACAGATTTCTACTAGTTCAGAAAAAATTCCCTAAATTTCAGCTTGAAATGCAGGAGTCCATCAGCTTAACCTTAAATGGTATCCAGCCCAGTTACGATGTGAACGTTTGTTCAAACTTGCATTATGTTTTTTTACAAAAACTTTCATTAGTATTTTTCAGTCCTTTCAACTGACAAACATCAGAAAGGTTTATCCAGCAGTTATTCCAGGCATCTACTAGAAATGCTTTCCTGAAAACAAAGCGTTACAGACCTACAATACTTTAGTACAAAGGATTTGGCTACAGGGAAACAAGGAAACATGTAGGAGAATGCAAGATTAAGAATAGCTTGCTTTCACCTGCCTCTCCTTTCCCTGAAAAATTGTATCTTCAAAGAGGTTCAAGTAGAACATGTTGAAAACTATTATTTGCTCCCTCCTCCTCCTAATTTTTTGCAGTTGGGCATTTCTGCAGAAACATAATCACCCACCACTTTAGAATGGATTTCCAGAAATATGAAAAAAAAAAGTTGTACTAGTGTTCTTCCATACTTGCCTTCTGTGTCATATTTGACTGAGACAGATTATTGAAGATGAAAGCAATTTTTTCCTGGACATTCTCTGGAGGTTCCACAATTCTCTCTGTTTGATCTGTTGCTACTAACAGCGTATCAATGTTGGTAGTATTAATGGAAGGCTGGAGGGAGAACAAGAAATTAACAACAGGCAATACCTAGAGGGGACATCAAAATAAACTTTTGCTCTGTTATGTCAAGCAAAAAAAGAGTTGACCTTTGTCAGGTGGCATCTACGGTCTCAGATTCATTTTCAGCAGCACTCTAATGAAGCCAAGTAGGTTTTTTTACTCTACAAACAATGATCAGTACCTCAGAAGTATAAAAAACTTCTAGCATTTACATTCATATACAACAGGTGCCACTGCAACAGAACCCATGAGGCTGACAGCCTGCACACCATGTCAGCGTAGAGAAAATCATAGTACAACAGTGAGCAGTGCTTAGTACAGCAGCAAGTCTCCAGGAGCACTGCAGTGCTGAACTGGGAAGGAGAAATCCCAGAGGTTCATTCCTGAGAAAGCACACCAGCTGTAAGCCAACAGAATGTGACCCATGTCCCTACACTGCAGGTCTAAACCCAAGGGCTTTACTACCTGGCACACTGCAATGAAAGGGAAAAATACCAATCACAACTTGAATTTAAAATCAGGCAATATAAATGCTTCTTAACAACAACTGTCTATGAGACATAACTGGGTGTAAAAGACATTGACAGCTACACTGTGAACTGGCCCCCAACAGTTGTTCACAGCTTTCAGCCACCTTTGGCTTTCGCCTCCTTTAATTTAAGGAGCTTCTTTTAAGAGAACTATACAAAGGCAGTACCAGGAAGGAAGACCGACTTGACTTGATTTACAGGGCATCAGGTATCCCGCAGTAACAGCTCTATACATCCTCAGCATACACACAGGACCAAGTGTGCCCCGACGCTTTCTGTGGAATAGCCAATACCATCCATCTGCCAACCCTGTAATAACTCTGACTAGCAGTTCAGAGACATGTTTACGTGAGTAAAGATCTGAAAAACCTAATGCAGTTAGAACTGCTAGGTCAAATGGCATTTAGTGTGTAGTAAGGGTTCTCAAGCCCCAAGCAGAACAGCAGCTGCCAACTATTTCAAGAGTCCTATTGCAAGTCACTAACAGAAACAATGGTTCTATAATTGTCTTGATAATTAAAACCTCAATAAACACACTTCTACTAGACACCATTGTAATTCGACAGGTTCGTGATCAAAAATGCCTTCTCTCTACAAAAATGTTGGTCATATTTTAAAAGGTAATATACTTTAGATATAGCATATGGATCAGTTTGAAAACCTTTGGTACAGAAATTAAATCTGAATTTGTCTATATGTAATCAACTCAGAGCAGCAACATAACTCCTTTGCTTCTCCACTAAGGCCACTGGAGTGACAAAATGCTTACCGGCACATCCTTCTTGAAGCTGACTCCAGTTGGTCGAGTGATTGTAATGGTTTTTGCAACAGTGGTGGTGGTTGAGGTGGTTACTATAGTGCTGACTTGGCCAGCAAGAGGAGCTTTTGCTGGAACTTGGGCCTGGGCCTGAGCCTGGGCAAGTGCAATACTTCCAGGGGTGGTGATTGAACCCTGCATCTTCACAGGAGGATCTCTGGATTGCTGTCCATATTCTATGTACTGAAACAGGGTGAACAAGCACAGAGAAAAGTTCACATGCAGCAACAGAACTACAGGTTGCCTTAGCATAAGCAGTATAAAGGTTTGCCAACAATCTTTAAAATACTTGACACTAATGCCATTAAGGGAATCTGCAGACTACAGCTGTCCACCCTTATAAAGCACATCTTGGTTGATGCTAAGCGTCAAGAGACTTGACATCCTTGAAATTTTACAGAGCACTACCCAAAACCCCCCATCCCCGAAGTCCTGGGATAGTGGAGTAAAAGAGGGGAAAGAGCCTAAGAGAAATGTGCGAGTGTCAAGAAACTGGCTACACAGCAGGTAAGAAGTCTTCCCCAAGGACTCCTCCAGCTACAGAGAAACAGGAAAGGCCGAAGTTCACAACTAATAAGCAAAACCACAGTTCTGAAATGGCCAACTTTAAGATTTTACATCCTCTAAAGTAGCTCCACAGTAGAAAATTAGTTTCTTCTCCACTGTAATACATTTACCCAGAAATTGGTAACATCAGACAACACACTGGCAGTTAACAGAGGCAGTCTGAAACCTTTCAGTGAAACTGAGACTGCTATTGGACTTCACAGCTTTGGGTAGATGGCCTCTCTACCTTAATGTGAGAGCTGAATGTTTTTCCTTATTTGGATTATGCTCTGAAGCTCTGCCACTGGGATTAGCTTTTCCGTATTTCCACCAATGAAAGCACTTTTGAGGCAGACGCCATATGACCAACACTGCTCTGGACTGCAGGGTATTCCCATTACTCTGATCAGACCTCTTCAGGAATGAGATTTTTCTCACTTTTTCTTGATTATTTTAGCAGGTTTGAGTATGAAACTGCATAAACCAAGCTGAATGCCCTCTATTTTAGAGGAAAACTCCAAATCCTTAAGGGACTAGAATATGAATCCACCAAAGCACTTTAAAACCTTTGTGCATGGCCATGTGTGCTGTTTATCGTGTGGTTATATGCAGGCAGCTATTTCCACATAAGCAATCCACACAGATTTATAGAAACAGAAGAGGTACCAGATAACCACCTTCACCTGCCCACCCCATCCCATGGCAAAACCTTTAAGAAAAGGCATTTGATTCTGGAGATGTACACTGCCTATATTGTGACAACTGAGACTATTTTTCCAAAGGAAAACAGGAATTTGCTCAAAAGAATTAAAAATCTTAAAGCTAGTATGCTAACATGAACACACGTACCTCCTGTAAATGATGTGGGAACTGTATAAAGTGACTAATAGAAGCCAAGTGCTGACAATACTGGGGATAGTCCTTCAATCTGTCAGACAAAGTATGCATTAGTCAGAAACATAAGCCCAGATCAAAAACAGTACTACAGAGAAATATAAATATAACATTGGAATGACATACTGCATCACAGAATTACTTCTGGACTGCTTACAGCAGCTACGCTATAAACAAAGCATTTTCCACAAAGTACTTTTTGTTGCAAAACTCATTTGAAAGGAATTCATTTAACAGCAAAACACAAGGTTTATTCACAGCAATTCGTCATATCCTACATCATGATACTTCTGACCGAGCACACAATTGCAGTTACATTCAGTGTTTCCAATAAGACTATTGGGTAAGTAATTGGTATTCTGGCTCAGTGCATTTTAAACAGCAAACCAGAGTGCCACTAACACCCAAGACAGAAGCTTCACCTACGCACACCAATTATTATGGTTCTACTTATGAATGCTAGATGCTGTTACTACTCATTGAGAGTAAAATCTCTGTGTCCGGCTTAAAATGGTTCTTAAGAGGAGTATGATGGTGGCAAAGTCTCAAGTATGTCAGCCGCAAGTGTCTTTATTCATCCCATTCAGCTAACTCCACAACAACTGTGGAGTTCCATTCCTGCCAGGAATGCAGCTTTGATTACAGATTAAATACTGCAGGGCAGATGAACTATGAAAGGAGAATAAGAACAGAAGATAATGTGCTCCTTGTTTATGAGTCCACACTTCAAGTCCACACATTTCTAGTCATTAAATAATTTCCGGAAGCTTTCTAATACTTTTCAAGCTCAAGTATCTTCTTCCAGAATGGAGATTTTTCCCATGGGTGTACTATGACAGCCTGCCCTGAGAGCTTCCTCTAACTGCAATCCATTAAAAGCTTTGAGAAAATTTTTTTTTGAGATACTTTTTGCCATACTTGAGATTTCTGTGTAAAACCAAAGTCCTCCAGCTTAGTTCCTAGACAGTCTTTCAGTAAGGAATGGGGCAAATAGCACTCCATTAGAATACACCTGTAAAGAGTAATGACATTCAACCCCTTTCTAACAAGCTGACAACTTCATCTAATTCAACACTTCACTGAACTACTTTTATAAACAAAGTTCACTACGTCATTTCAGCATCTCAGTTTGTCCCACATTTATACAGGTACCACACCGAACTTTCATTTTTTTTAAAGCCATGCTTTAACTAGCACATTTTGTTTCAGCTCAGTGTATCTTTAAAGCAATCCTGAAGTTGAGATGTGTGAATTTTTAACACATACAAGCAATACTGTACTGCATAATTAGAGCAGGTTCAAGGTTAACAAGACATGTACTGTTACAAATATGCCCAAACCCCACACTCACCTATTTTTAAATCTATCTAGTGCAGCAATACCAAAATAGTACATTTTGGATGCAAAAGGCTTTCGTAAGGCTTCAAGAACATAGCGCAGGGCCAGGCCCAATGCCATATAAGTAACCAGTCCTTTCTCTATTATCCCACCAAAGAGGCAGGCTGTAATGTGCAGCTCTTTATCTGGGTACTGGGGAAAGAAACGGTATTCCTCAAACAAGTTCCTCAGCATACAATTGAACACTTCTCGTTCTCGTTTAATGTTGGAGTCCTTAAACCTCTGCAGCATTTCCAAGACCTGCAAAGAAACTGGAAACTGTTACCAACAGATTTGCTTTCTTTCAGCCCTTCTGCATCTACAGGTTTCACCAGCTCCTGCACCTACTAAGGTATATCGCACTACCACAAACTAGACTGCAAAATAACTACATCTCTACGACAAGCTTCATCTTCAGACTTTAGTTCTCTACCCCTTCTTTTAAGTAACTGTCTCACATAAAACTTTTTGGGGACTGCCTACTCCATTGCTTCAAAATCAGAAACACGAAAATTAATGTTCAGTGCCTTCCATAAATAACCACACAAATATATATATCAACATAAATCTGAAGTACTTCAGAAAGCAAGTACATTAGACCAATAATTACTCTCAGAGACTAAGCAAAATAATTATCAAAATACAGAAGGCAGAACTTGACAGGTTTACATATGTAGAAGTTGCAGTCATTTTCAGATACTTTAAAAACAAATGTATTCAAAATAAGTGCAATTTATACAGACTGTGCACACTTTTTACAACTTATTTTGAATACACAAGCTTCCATTCCACACTGAACTCCTTCTACTTAGCGTATTTTAGGAGTGTTAGACATCTAAAGTCTTCAGTCCACAGAATTCAAAGTTGAACGTAATGATCAGCTTCAAGTTTACTCCGTATATTTCTAAGGCAACATGCTTTCAATTTACTTTATTAACTGCAACTAGGCAAAAAAGCAGTGCCACAAGCATCCACCACTAGCCCTTTATTATTTTCCACTGAACTAATACACGAAGGAATAATTACCATCAAATGCACGGCAAGTCTCTGAGCAAGTGATGCAACTGCTACAGAAGGGAACTCACCTCATCCACAGACATGGTCGGATGCGGTGGATGGTTGTAAATACGCTGGAAGTAGCTGTTTGCCTCATCATCTATTTCTTTGCTAAAGTGCTGATTAGCCTCTGGCCACACCTGAGATAAGTCAGCTGTTAAAAAAGGGAAGAAGTATAACACTCAGAACAACTTCAGGCAGTCTTTCAACTCTTCCACCAATCCACACAGAACCTGCTACTTCTCCAGGGAAGTGGGATACTTTACCTTTCTAGCAGGCAGGAATTGTTACTTAAAAATCTGTTTTCAATATGTTACATTTATGCAAAAGAACTGAATCCCAAGACAGAATTAACCTCATATTGTTGTATTGCTAGAACCCATTGCACCCCAGGCTAGCCTCAACTGACGCCTAAACCAAATGAATGCAAAACCAGACTAGAATAACACATACTACACAATGCTAACACGCAAACTTTCACGCCAGCCAGTGAGCTTCAAGCAAGTTTATACTGAATGCTGAAGCCCAAAACTATAAACCAATAGTCCCTAGAGCTGCCTCCACTGTACATCTGTAGAGATTGGTAACTTTGTCTTCATGGTGGAGCAAATCAAAGAGATAGAGGCACACAATAACAGCAATGTGAAAGGTTTAGCACATGACTATACTTCCTAAAGGCAATGTTCGATTGCTTGAACATTTCGGAGCGTACTTCAGAGGCATAAATGATTCAAGGACAATAGCTCAGTGTTAAGAACCAAATTATTCCTTCCAAAAGCCACATTCTCACCAACATATGTTAGCCTTGTTTCTTTCCAGTGTTGCAGTCTAATTCACTGCTTCACTTGTCAAGTTCCCTGCTGCAACAGGACCCTACCCAGGTAGCTTTGTTGAACCTTCTTACAAAAACCCACCCTTTTACCAGATGCATACAATTCTCTGTAAAGAGTAGGATAACACATTTGTTGAAAACACAGCACAACAAAAAAAAGGACACAAACACATTGTTCATGCAAATCCATAACATTACATTTTTTACACTGACAACATTTTTTTAACCCCTGCCCTGGCTACCTGGCAAGCACTTAGTATAGAAGTTTAGAAGCACCTTTTTCAGATTAATGGCATAATACCAGAGCCACCTAAAATTTACCCCCTACACATCCAAGCCTCCTCTGAAGGAAATGCAGATTAACTGCAGACCACAGTCACACTTCACAGCCACAGACAACACTACCACTTACAAGGTTTCATCTTACTCTGCTGGAATGTAGGCTGGTTCAGTCCAGATGTGCTCAGCTTCCGTTGCACAAATGCGTCATTGTTCACTGCAGGAAGGCCCAGGGCTCCGGTTCCTATGCCAGTCAGGCTACCCGTAGTAAGACCACCTACTGAAAAGCAAACAACTGGTCATCTCTGTTGCACCCTTCACGGTATGCACTTACCACTCCCAGCACCTGCCACTTCCAAGAACTCAGAGCTATAGAGCCTCATAACTATCCAATATCAACCAGTTTTATCTCAACCAGTTTTATCTCAACCAATTCCTTACCTCTGTCCCAACCTAAAATAATGCTGCTAAAAATCTGTCAAAACATTAATCTTCTTGACTCTCAAACTCTACCTATTGCAGCTGCAACATTCTGAAGTGCAGTTTCAGCAGCAACCTAGGAGTGAGGACTGTGTAATTCCCTCCCACACAACACACAGCCGTTTGTCCAGTATTTCCAACCACAGCAACGACAGCACTGTAGCTCTGTGTCAGAAAATACAAAACATTCCACCCAGATGGCAGTACCTGGAAGCTGTGAAGAGAGTCCTCCAATGCCACTGAAACCTGTTGTCTGGTTTTGGGTGGAAAGAGGTGGGAAGGCTTTTGCTGGTGACTGAGGAGTACTGAATGCAGAGCCCAAGTTTGGAGGGAAGCCTTGCATGCTCTGGGTATGAGGAGCAGCTGAGCCACCTAAACTAAGAGATGCCATTCCTGCAAGCGAGTCGATCTAAATGAAGAAAGGAACATTATAGACAAACGTCTATAAACCAAAATCAAGCTAGCTTTTGGCAGGTTTTGTACAAAGACAGCTACATATCAAAACATTCCTGAGAAGAGCTTTTCTGCATGGTTAAATTCTGAAGTCATCCAGATCACTCCAAGAGATGAGTTTGTCTACAGAATGCAATTGCACTTTTTCTTCTATAATCCCATAAAATCCTATTCTATCAGCGGTTTTACAGAAAGGCCATAGATTGTTCCATAGTCTCTAGTTAAACATAACACAACAGTAAATGCTTCTAAGCAGCATGTAGACTTCATACTAGTTTATGCTCTGAAGTTTGTGACCTCAGACATCACCCCAAGACTTCCAAAGGCTATTTCATATCAACCGTACAGAGTATTTTTGACTACCTGAAGGATCCCTTTAAGCCCACTTTTCACAGCTAAGTACCTGAATGCAGTCTTCAACAAAAAGCATTAAAACCTGGGTGACGAGTAGGAGGAAATGCACAACACCAGCTGACAAAGCAATAAATTAAGAGCTCCTGACTAGGAACAGCAAAAAAACTGTTATCTACCCAAAAGATAGCATGCCTACAGAAAAACATCTCCTGCTGTATTTATTGACATCACTTATCTGCAGCAGGTTGCCAAGATATTTGGTACATTTGATGAGCAACTTCAATACAGTAACAATTTAAAAGGAAACTGCTCTCCGTATTTAGTTTACATAATCTACTGAAGCTTCAGACATTCTTAAATGCTGAATTGCCACTATTTCATGTGAAAAAGTTTTTACCACTTAATCTGCCATTGAATGTAATTGCTAGAAGCAAAACCTGTCCGTAATGTGTTGCTCCCAGAGGAGGAAGGGACGATGAGTGGCAGGGAGTAACTTAAATGTACCTTGTTTTTAAAAAAGCAGTTCAGTTGAGAGCTGAAGAGCCCCAGTTATAACAAGTCCTTATGCTCTAGCACTGTTGCTTGGCCCATGAAGCTACAAACAAGACATATCAAGTTCAAAGGCAGTGCTTAATTCTCAGAAGTCTTAGTAAATTCTAGCACTTTAAAAGAAACCCTCAGTTATTTTAAATAATCAAATCTCTACCCCTCTTCAGTGCTCCCACTCTCCTACACCTCAATTACTTCTTACAGACATTTGAGAAGTGAAAGACAGTTCTGAACTACAACCCTCAGGCATTATTCTGTAGTTATAAGTTATCTAGACACACAAACATAAAGGGAGACAGATGATGTTTTACTTAGTGCTGCTGAAAGAGCTCAAATATTGCAGCATAACTAATGCTAAATCAACACCACCTTCTAAAAATGTAGCCTATTTGTCTACCTGTACAGGAGATATGGCATCCAAGCTGCTAGCACTGGGCGGGCGTCCTTTTGGCATGACTCCAGGTGGTGGCTGTCTAGCCTTGTTCATGACATTACTGCAGTTAGCTACCATGGTGAGGATCGTCTCTGACAGCTCCTGAGAAACACTCCTAGAACAGAGAAGTAGGGTAGTGAGCCATATAGCATTCATGAAACTAAGGCTCCTAACTTCTTTGGTTTTCCTAAAGAAATTGGGACCATATTCCACAAACAGAAGTTCCAAAATAGACCCAGTACAAGCTACATTTTGTTATTTGCAAAACTTGCATTAGGGCTTGTACCAAGGAAAATGGCTATATACTTATAATAGATTTTAAACTGTAGTTCTAAAATTGCATCTCCAGTGGTATATTCCTTCATTTTCAAGAATTCAAATAGAGCTTTACAGTTATCCCAGCAAGTAATAACTTACAGAAAGCTGGAATAGGTACCTACATGACTCCAACAGCCCTTGGAGGAATAGACTATCTGCAACAGTCTTTGCCTGCCGTTGTCCACATTATGGGCTATATACAGCTCAGCCTCACGAATCCAAACACACTGTAACTAATGCTATGATCCCTTGTTCAAATCTGCTACTCAAGGCTCCTTCCTGTCCCCAGACTTCACCAATTACGATTATTCCCATTCTGAATTTCATTACACAAAGTCTCTCCAAAAGAGGAGGCAGAACATGTCTAAAGCTTGGGCTACACACTCAAAGACAAAAAAGGATTCACTATTCACTAAAATTCATCTGTTCATAAACTGAAAGACATGCTTCACGCACTAACATTTAACCAGAGACAGGAAACCTAACTATCCAAGGAAATTATAATCAAAAGCCAATAGAAAACTCAAACTTAGGCATGAAGTCATTGCACAATCAAGAGATCATTCAGTACCTCTTTCCAAAGTATTTCATGTCTGATCACCAGGTTTCCAAGCTGGAAGGAAAGACAGCTCTGCTGCTGACACACCTAACCACAAACATACTAACACAACACTAACATTTTCCTTTTGGAAAATACAGTCTATTATTTACAGCTTTCCTGAACTTCAGTTCTACCTTTTCAGTGAGGACAGCTAAAGCAGCAGACTCCTTCCTGTAACAGTGCAACTACACCAACACAGCTCTGATAACTTTGCCTGCAGACTCCTCACTTTACCTGGATTTTCACAAACTTTTACTTTTGGGATGAGGGGAAAAAGAGAGGAACCATCCTGACAATTAAGGCAGGAAAACAGAGTGCAGAGCAGCCTTCAGCTTTGGCAAGTATCCCATAACAGAGTAAACAGAGTTAGGGGCTTCCAGATGTTCTCCAAAGCCAGCGATCCGCTATGGGGTGTGGGTAAAAGCTCACCTGAGACAGACAGAGGAATACAGGGAGATACCAGGGGTGAGCAGATCTCCATACACAGCAACAACTGTGTTTATCAACTGCTTCATAAGCTGATTCCTTTACATGCTTTAACATCCTCTCGCCAGGGCCTACTGTCAAAGACTTTAAAAGCAGGGGACTTCAGGATATGTATCAAAACACAATCAGAAACCTACCTTCAAAAAAGACCCAAAGAGATTTGTTTTGAGGAAGTGCAACCAGACACAAAGAGCTCTGAGCATGGCACATCGTAGGTTCAGTATCTACAATATGTATTTGCCTACACCTCAATGCCACAGTCTCCAAAATCTCAACATTTAAATGTATGTATGACCCGTTAACAGGCAGCACAGTTTTTTCTGATGCAGGAGGCATCCCAAGATCATACAGCACTGCAGCCAACCAGGGAATGGGACTGGGACTGAAGAGCTGAGCTCACACATGGTCACAACACTCAGTCTTTTGCCCTCCTCCTTTCTTTGTAGCAGTCTTTACACTTAAATACTATGGCATGCTTTAATAAAACAAATTCCAATCTGCTGTAGATAGGTAATTCGGTAGCCCACAATGAAGACTAAGACAGGTTTACTATTCTATAGTCTGATACTTATGGTGACCAGTTAAGGCCACTCGTGCTTGAACTGAACCACTGATGTTATGTCCTGCCACTTAGACAGATTGAGGGTTAACTTTAACATAGAATGACAAGATCATGGAATGGTTTGGGCTGGAAGAGACCTTAAAGATCATCTAGTTCCACCCCCTGCCATGGGCAGGGACACCTCCCACTAGCCCAGGTTGCTCATGTCAAAAGACAAACTGCTGTATCAAGAAGTAAACATCGCAATATTTTTAGATAGTACAAAACTGCCGGTTTTCACAAAAAAAATACCCCTGCATTTGATGGAAATGAGATGAAGAAGTGGGTACACATGATTGGATAACCAGGTCTTAAAGTTTCCATATTTTCAAGTTCTATGTAAAAATATATTCAGGAATCTAACCTAATGAGAGCCATTCCTTTGACATGGTCCCTCACCACATCCTTCTCTCTAAATTGGAGAGGTGTGGATTTGAAGGATGGACTGCACGATGGATTAGGAGCTGGCTGGCTGGACGCAGCCAAAGGGTTATGATTAACGGTTCTGTGTCAGGGTGGAGGCCGGTCATGAGCAGTGTCCCTCAGGGGTCCGTCCTGGGATCGGTGCTCTTTAACATCTTCATCAATGACATAGATGATGGCATCGAGTGCACCCTCAGCAAGTTCGCAGATGATACTAAGCTGAGTGGTGCCGCTGACATACTGGAAGGAAGGAAAACCATCCAGAGGGAC
>NW_010121929.1:0-8333 GCF_000699245.1 Pterocles gutturalis
AGTTCTTATATTCATTGCCTGGTGTTTAAAATACAAGATATTAGGCAAAGCTGGTGGCACTTTAAGCATAGATATGTTCTAGTAGTGTAATTGCTAGGAAAAATAAATCAATTAAAAAAGTTTGCTAACATAGCACCATTAGATCACATATTTTCTGTTTCATTTAAGGCCATATGGTGAAGGATTCATTTTGTCTTGGCATAAGGACATTTCTGCAAAAGAAAAATTGGATTGACATTTTATTTTTACACCGAGCTAAATTTCCTTGTAAGATAATTATTTATGAAATACGATGTGTAATTTGATGCATGATCTTTGGAAGAGGTTACTAAGAAGGAATTAAGTTGATATTTTTAGCAGTAGTACATAAAATGTATACTCAGGAGTGCTATAAAGAAAATTGTCTGGTTACCAACACAGGAGCTGCTGTTGTGATATCTTCTGTGCTGGCTGATATAGTTGAGATTTAACCCAGTAACTCTAAAGAGAAAATCATCAGTTGATACAGCTATAAAGCTCTGCTACCAACAGCTCTCATCCTGATGGAATGAGTAGAGAGGGAGAAACTTGTAATATACACTTTCTGTAAAAGTAACTTCTGTTATCTCTATGATATTATACATATTGATATGGAAATCACTTGTTAATGTTGATGACAGGCCACTGGGAATTATTACCCTGCTGCTCAGACTTAAATCTTGCCACAACCCTGAAGTAGTTCAAACTGAAATGGAAGCTGACACAGCCAAGATCTGATCCAAAGTTGTTGGCTTTTTGACAAGTGTGTCAGGTTTCCTCTCCCCATAACCATCACTTTCCATAGGAGGCACCATTATATCATCCTCTAGTCTGAATGTTTTTGTATCTCAGATGTTGATGATTCATCACACTATGCCTTTGTGGAGTTAACAGCTTGTCTGTGACCAAAACACATCCTCTCAGAAGACCTCTGGTACGAAGAAATCAGAAGAATCCAGAACATTTTTTTTTAATTTCTCAACCTCAAGAAGTTGGTCTATGCGAACCTCATGAGGTCCAACAAGGCCAAGTGCAAGGTCCTGCACATGGTTCGAGGCAACTCCCAGTATCAGTGCAAGCTGGGGGAAGAAGGGATCAAGAGCAGCCCTAAAGAGAAGGACTTGGAGGTACTGGTGGTAAAAGCTCAACATGAGCCAGCCGGCAGTGTGCGCTTGCAGCCCAGAAAGCCATCTGTGTCCTCGGCTGCATCAAAAGAAGCATTAGCAGCAGGTGGGGAGAGGTGATACTCCTCCTCTACTCTGCTCTTGTGAGACCCCCCCTGCAGTGCTCCATCCAGCTCTGGGGTCCTCAGAACAGGAAGGACATGGACCTGTTGGAGCGGGTCCAGAGGAGGCCACGAAGATGGTCAGAGGGCCGGACCACCTCCCGTATGAGGACAGGCTGAGAGAGTTGGGGTCGTTCAGCCTGGAGAAGAGAAGGCTCCGGGGCAACCTTATAGCAGCCTTCCAGTGCTTAAAGAGGGCTTATTAGAAAAATGGGGACAAACTTTTTAGAAGGGCCTGTTGCCATAGGACAAGGGGTAATGGTTTTAAACTAAAAGATGGTAGATTCAAACTACATTTAAGGAGGAAATTCTTTACAATGAGGATGGTAAAACACTGGAACAGGTTGCCCAAAGAGGTGGCCCCATCCCTGGAAACAATCAAGGTCAGGTTGGACAGGATACTGAGCAACCTGATCTAGTTGAAGATGTTCCTGTTCTTAACAGGGGCTTGGACTAGATGACCTTTAAAGGTCCCTTCCAACCCAAACCATTCTATGATTCTGTGTTTCATATTTAATTACCACTGTATTCAAACACTTTCTCATCTGAATGACCTTTAGTGTCCAGACTTTTCAGTGGGCCTTTCCTGCTCGACTGAAAAAGGCTAAAAAACCCAGTATGATTCACTATGATGCATATCTCCCGTATCTCAAATGACTACAATAGATTCTGTTTCAAATTTTGCAAATTCCTTTTTAGTTGTAGACTCTAGAACTATAGATATCATGATAATATGCACCTCATCAACACTGTAATAGGATATATTTTTTATTTCAACCACTGACACATACAAGACTTGGCAAGAGTGTTTTTTGATGCAGAAAACCACTGGAGCATCCATGGTCCTTGCATCCCTTAAATTTTTTGTATAACATCATCTTCTGGAGTTCTACTCTGTGGCAGGAACGACCTGCATTCCTTACACTTTGCATTTATCTGAACTGAAAAAGCATCTTGATTGAATAAGCCAGTCCACTGGGCAGTCCTGGTCATTGTATTTGAGTGCTCTACTTTGTCATTTTTTGCCTTTCCTCTAGTCTCTGTACCAACCACAGATTTTATTGACAGTGACAATATATTTGCTACCAGCTTAAGGATAAAAATCTTGAGCAGTATCAAATACATTTTCCATGGCTGAATTTTCCCACTAGAAAAAGCTATAATGAAAATTCTCTATGATTAACAATTCCTTAACATTTGTCAGTTATACCATTCATCAACTCCTTCTTGGTAAAGCACGATGCTGTAATTTTAATTAGAATGTCACAAGGTTCTAAATCCTTACAAAAGTTTAAGCAATGTAACAATTAATAATGACTTGAATAATTCAGGTACTTTTGGCATCCAAAATTCTAATCTCCTTGAAAATATTTTTTTTTTAGCAATCATAAAGTACACTGGCATTACTTATATTTCAAGCCTTTAATCTTCATTAATCAAATTCCATTATTTTTCCTGTGACCTGGAAAAAACAGAAATATTGTTAACCAAGTATCCCTTTTGAGTACTTACAGGTTTCACAGGTCACTCCTCTGAGCTTTTTCTGGGTTTTCCTCAGGATTTGTCAAAATGTTCATGAATAGCTTGGACTGTGATGTGTAAGCCATCTAGGCCACACAAATTCCTCATTGTTTATCCTTGGTAGATTATATGTGGACTGAGAGGTACTTCATCATCTTTATGTTGTACAAGTACATTATTCTTGCCTGTTTCTAATTATACAACAGAAATATTTATTGACTGCTTCTGCTTTCTATACATGGTTGTTAATTGCATCATCTCCTTCTACAAGTTGCCATTTATCATCTCTCGTGACACATCTAATCTACTTAGGAAATACTCCTGTGAAGGAAGTCAAAATGTTTCCTCTTGCCTCAGCTTTCCCCAGCTGGAGAAGTGCCATCGAGCTTAGTGCACTGTCTGAGAAAAAAACACAGTGAAGTCTAAACCAAAACAGGACCTAGCTGCTTTGATGTTGTTATCTATGTGTGTTAATTCATCCAACCATTTTTTCTCTCAGGCTGTGTCTTTCTTTGTAGAATATTTTTTTCCTCAGAGATTCAGACATAAAAGCTACATCATGAATGCTTTCTTGGGATACATTGTGCCTTTGTATTAAGACTTCTCAATAGCCTTTGTCTTATTTCAAGATTCTCTACTCCCAAATGCGAAATTATCCTTAAAGGTTTCTTGCAAAAAGTTACCAAGGAAACGGCTAATAAAAGTCTTTGTCCAGATAAGCTTAAAATTCATAGATATTTTCTCCTTGCATTTGTTTTCTTGCAATAAATGTAACTTGTATATAAAATTGATTTTGCACTAAATGTTATTAAATCCTTATAATGATAGTTTTATCTGAGCTGTGACAGAATAGAGCAGCAGTGATAAGAATATCCCTTGCTGTGTCTCCATATAGTAAAAGATATTTGCTGAGCCCATACAGGTACAGAACTGCCATTTGCCTGAAGTCATATGTGAAAGGCGAGACGGGAGCTTTAGGATTTCTCTCCCACAGCCCAGCACTTTTTCCATAAGGTCATTGGGCTTTTTTTTGTTTGTTTGTTTTTGTTGTTGCTGTTGTTATTTTTTTGGTTGCAGCTGTCAAGATTCTGTGAAAAACATTCATGCTTATGGACGGAAAATGCAATTTTTCCTGAAAGAACTGGAAAGAAAAGAAGAGGGGAGGGGGGAAGTCATCTTCTGCATTTTCTGAACCTAGCTGTAAAATAAGAAGAAAAGTGACACAGAAAAAAAGCATTAATTTGGTATACAGAAAAATTACTATGCTCAAATCACAGACTGAAGCACATTTCACTTCAAAAGTTCAACAGCTGTAGTATTTATCTGGAGACTGTTAGTTTTCTTCTGAGGATGAACTGAGGACCAGCATCTGTACAACCAGACTTTCTCCCTCCTTCCCTCTTTAATAAAAGTATTTATTTGAGAAGTAGCACCAAAAAAAAAAAACCCAAGCAAATGATAGCAATGATTACAAGGGCCCTCTCCTTGTTTACTATGAAGCTGTTTTGCTCATGAAGCAGATGCAGTATGAAACAGAGAAGGAACATTTTATGCTGGTGGAAAAAAAAAATACAATGTTGATTCAAATTATTTCCATACGGGAGCAATGTTGGGAGGGCCCATTAAGTTGCCTGGCACTAACTGGCAGAAAAAAATAAATGAAAACACAGCTTTAAGAACATTGCTTTATATACTGATGACCATACATGGAGCAAAGCTGGAAGGTGTTCAAGACTGCTGACTGGCTGATTGTTACAGCTAATTGTTTTTGACATCCAAGTGTCCTACACACTGATGTACACAACCTGCCAAGCCACAGGCTGCATCTATTGGGAAGTTAAAACTCTATAAAGGAACAAAGCACCCAGTGCTAACATAATGTAGAGTCGTGAGTTTAGACACATCATTTCACATAAATTGTTTTCCATACCCACTGTGTTATTATATGTTTAAGCAGGTTTGCCACCTGAAAAATTAAAGTTCAATCTCTAATATAGGTGGACAGTGTTAAAAGAGTGCTTTAATGAGTTTTGTCCAAAAATATAATTCTTGGTTTGATAGGCACCGAAGGAACTTGAACTCAAGATTTGAAGAAATGCTGAAGGAAAGGCTTAGAAACTGACTGGTGGTGAAAACACAGTTTGGAAGGATCAGTAGAGCAAACGTACTGTCTGCTGCAACTTAAGTACCTCAGCAAACTAGTGGCACTTTCAGGTGTGAATTAAGAAGAACAGAGCCAATTTCTTGCCATATTTCGACCTTAATTATATCACCTGAAGTAATAATTAATCCATCAAAATTAATTTTTTTCCTAGATTTTGTTAGCAAATTATGTTTTACCAAATAGTACACCTTCATCTGTCTTTTGAGGATCAGTGTAATTGTACCCCTGTAAATCCAACACAGCACAAAGGTAACAGTGGGAACCTACTGTTAGGTAAGGGTAAAGCCCATATTATAAAATCTGTTAAGAGCTTTGTGATCACTTCAAGACTTGAATGCCCAAATCAAAATATCTTGCTGTATGTTCTGAGATTACGTGCTCCTTCCTTTACGAAGACTTCCTTGTTTCTATTTGAATGCTCTGAAATTGAAGCATATGAGTTCACTGACATTCATGGACCTAAATGTCTAAGCAATAAAGATTTGAACAACTATAATTATTAGGTCCTGTATTCTAGTGCCTGCTCTAGGTAGTAAATCTACAAAAACTGAGTTTTGCCATTTGCTGTCCTCTACTCATCATGCTTCACTCACTTCCAGGTCTGATTTTCTCATTGTACAAATGGAAAACAAGTTTCCCCTCGCAGCTACTCACCCAGAGTCACTTTGGTTTCTGACAGTGGGCCTTTCTCTCTGACCCAACGTCAGTGACAACAGAGGTTCAGTTAGCTGAATCGTGATCTAATCTCCTCTTCAATCCTACCATTGTCCTCAAAATGTGATCTCAGCAACAGCAGGGTAAATGTCCATCAGATTCATTGGCCTAAAGGATACATGAGAGGGAGAGAGAAAAACCTGAAAATTCTGCTGCTGCAGAGGTGGAGTTCAGGGTTTATTTCATCCAATTGACCTTCTTAATTAATCAGGCTGTAATTTTTCATACACTATTTCCACATTCAAAAATGAGGGGTTTTTCTTAAAATTATTCTTTCCAACAGTTTATTTCTTTTTGAGGAATCTTGAACACTTGCATTTAAAACAGTTTCTCTCTTCCCTCCTCCCTTTTCTAAATTCTAAAAATCAGAGACTAAATCCATTCTTCTGTCTTTTTTCTATGTCTTGGCAAGTACCCAAACACACTATTGCACAAATCGGAATGTCTCCTAAAAAAGAACTATGATTAGGGCATTTTCTAAGGACACGTGTTGAAATTCCTGCTAAAGCTATCGGAGTTATCACAATTACCTATTGTGCACATTTTCTTTTACTACAGATCAGTTCCACAGCTTTTCTTCCTTACTCCTTTTGAAATTCCCTTTAGTTTGTTGGTACCTTTCTAGGAATAAAATGTTCAGAGCAGACCATAAACCATTTCAAAAGTAACATTTCAGGAGGGCATGGAGCATAAAAATAATGAGCATGCAGAAGAGCTATAACTATGAGGAAATATGACTTTGAGACTATGTACAGTTCACGTGTTTCTTGGGGGGAAGCAGATCACAGTAGACACCCACGTGCAATATGCTGTCTACCATCATTCACAAGAGCTTCCAGACACCTCCCACCTATCCAAGGTATTTGTCTTAGGTTTCTTTCCCCTCTTGATGCATTAGTGCTGCCACTTTGTTGTTTAAACTTTCTCTCCACACACTCCTCCAACCTGCAGTAATTTGTTCCTTGCTTCTCTTTTTTTCTTCACTTTATGTCATTCCCTCAACTGCCGTGTTCTTAAAATAAATCCAACAGACAGAAACCCATTCACATGCTCAATGGAAAATCTTGTTCAGTCTTCTGGAGGTTCAAAGAAGGGATTTAATGATCATGGCAATTCAGCAAATATCCATCGTAAAGATTAGTAGGAGTACTCCAAGCCTGCAAATTTCAAAGCTGTTGCTGCACCTTATAGAAATGGGAAGATCTTATCTTCTTTTAATGGGTAGCAAAATAACACAGGCCTTATTTAGGTCAGCGACACACAAAAAAATAATGATGTCATTAGAATCCAGTCTGCTTCACAGCAGAAGAGGTAACAAACTCCTCAGCATGCAATTTTGAGTACAACAGCCTCCAGAACTGTTATATCAAAATAATTCTAAATGAGCATAATAAAAACCACCTAAGAAAATAAATTAAATTTGCTATGTTTTTCTTGTACAGGGGAAGCATCAGAGCTGTTAATCACTTAAAATCTCATTGATATTATGAAGGTGATTCGAAATAAATGTCATTGATGCCCTCTATGCTAAGGTCAGACTGAAAAAACTTCAGGGTAAATAGATAAGTCTGCAAATGTCTTCTTTAAAATATCTTTTAAAAGTTACAGTAGTTCTTTAGCTCAGCAACTTCTGATCTCATTAGTGACTGAGACAAAACAAATACTAAGCATCTGGAAACTAAAACTAGAAACTAGGACTAACCCACCAGAAAGTCCATTCCGATATGTTTAATCATAGTTAATGATGATTCTTTCACCAAAATCAATGCCGGACAGGCCATTGGAGAAAATATGAATCAAAGTAATTTGACAATGTCATGACTGAAGAGACTACCACAAACACTATGACCACTTAAGACCAAATCTACTTTAACTGATGGCCTAGAAGACTCTTACTACCATACATATTCCAAGTGCCCCCCTTAAAACCTGGTGTGATGATTTCCACTTGTATGGAGCACCTGACATGCTGTCTTGTGTCAGTTGTGTTTCAGCTCAGATTCATCAGCTCTTCCCTTATCACAGACTCTCATCAAAGGTATAGATCCTCTGCACTAACATGCAAGTGGCCTTGGGAACAGTACATTTGATTTGAATCATTGTGAAACATCACAGCAGAGCCTGGATTCCCCATTTCTAGGTGTCAGGATGCACAGGTGATGAGATTTGGATTTTGCCCTTCAGTTGCTTAAGTTTCAGTGACCTAAAATGAGATTCAAGCCTCGTGATTCTCAAATCAATTCAGAAAATGGAATTTGAGCAGGTCTGGTTTTTTTCTCACCATTTTTATCCCAACAAATTTGATTTAGAGCTTGAAAAATTCTGTATGCACTTTTATTTATATGTGTCATTCTACTTTGCATTGCAGACTAGTGTCACAGCTTCCTACTCACAACTTCTGCATTTGATACTTTGATTGCTCAGGTTGCTCAAAATAACAAGGATTATCTTCATTTACTCCAGGAAAGATTAATACAATATCTTCTATTTCATAGCAAACAGATTATTTAATCAACAATGATTTGTGTTTCCACTGTAAGGATTTCTTAGTATTTGATACACACTTTGGCACAAACTTGGGATCTGTCACTAACATCGAACAATTAAAAATAAATAAAAAATATTTTAAAT
>NW_010121930.1:0-210 GCF_000699245.1 Pterocles gutturalis
GCCCCCCAACCCTGGGACGCTGCGCCCCCAAATCTGCTTTGAGAGATTTTTTAATTTTTTTTTCCAGCGAACAGAGCTAAACCTCCTTTTCCCCTAAAATCCGCCCGGGGTTGGGTTGGGAAATTTTCCGGCAGAAGTGATGAAATCGGGGTGCAGGGAAACTCCTCTCCCTGCAGCGAGTGCCTCAGCCCCGCCGTCACGGCGGCTCCC
>NW_010121930.1:223-2120 GCF_000699245.1 Pterocles gutturalis
TTGTCCTCGTCTCAGACTCTCCAGGTTCACCCGACACCTCCGGAAGCTTTTTATTCGGGTTTTTTGGGCTCATCTTCAATTTTTTCCCAACCCACAAACCTCCACGTGGGTTATTCTGACAGCTCCAGCCCAGCCCCGAACACCGATTCCGGGCGTCCCGCTGCCTGCTCCGGGCACGCGGAGAAATCCCGGAGCAGGGGAGCTCCCGAAAGCCTCAAAAAGTCGTAAAATAAACCAGGTGCCTGCTCGTTTCCCATCCCCCAGATGATAAAACTTTTAAGAAACACCTACAGGACGCAAATTTTCCATCCCTCATCTCTGCCAAGATTTTACGGAGCCTCCAGCACATTTGGTTCCGCAATTTTAGTGATAAAAGGGGAAAAAAAAACGAAATAGGATTGTCTTCAAAAATATTTTCTTAGCCAAATAGGCGAGAGGGATGAAGGAGCTGCCAATGCGAGATGGATTGCAGCGGGTGAAGTCAAAACCCAAATTGCTTCATCGCCGCAGCTCTTGGGAGAAAAATTCCCCTCGTGGTTTTGCCGTCGGCTCCGGATGGAGCTGCTTCCCCGGCAGTGGGGTGGTTCTTTGCTTAAAAAAAAAAAAAAAAATCAGGATTTTTGGTCCGAGCGATGGTTTTTCTGGAGGGTGAGGCAGTGTTGGTGCTTGTTGGTCTCGCGGCTTTTTTCTCATGGTTAATCCTTGTCCTGGTGCTTGGAGGGGCTGCTGGCGCCTCGGTGGGATGTTTAAGGCGCGATGAACTCAAGGTTGGGTTTTAAATGCTGCGGGTTTTCTTTTTTGGAGGCTGCGGAGTTACCAAGGAGTCAGGTTTGGGGTTTGAATCGGGGATAAAGGCAGTCGTGGCTCCTGGGAGCCGGGAGAACCGGCCGGGCAGGAGCCCAGGGCCGACCCGACCGTGCCAGCGCCGAGCATCAGCTGGGTGACTGGGGAGGACTGGGAAGGGCAGATTCCTCCGGGAATCCTGTGAAATCCTGGAATTGCGGCGGCGGGGTTGTGGCTGCCGGCAGACCCCCAGACCGGGGGGAACGTGTCGCTCCTCCCGTGCTGAGGTTGGATGTTAAATCTTTGGGTTTTTCTCTGCAGCACCTGGAAATCCGACAGTTCGGGGTCTCGGTGGAGCCGGCATCCGACCGTGCGGGGTCCGGGCTGGGAGAAACGCCAAAACCCCTCGGGAATGGCGAAAGGGAGAGAGGCAGAGCCCTGTGCTGGAGATATTCCCGGTGGTGGAAGGCAGCGAGGGAGATCTCGGGCTCTGCCGAGATGTTTCGTCCCGTGAAGCTCCCAAGCGGGAGCTCTCGGTACCGGGGGAATTTGGGCAGTCTGAGCTCCGACAGGTTTTCTCTTCCTGGGATTTTCCAGCTGAAATTCTTGCCCCACGTTTGTTAATCCCAGTGTGTGTTGGGAATGGATTTCTTTTGCGCTTGCTCATGATTTTTTTTTCTTTTTTTTTCCTTCACCAGGGAGGTGAAGAGGAGGCTTCCCACCAGGAGCCTGTTTGGCAGGACCCGACTCTGGGCTCAGGAATGTTTTCCAGGCTTGGAGCGCGTCTGCCTTAAGGATGTTCCATAATTTGGATGCAAAGTGATTGGGAGCCGAGGCGTGTTTGGGGTTGAACGACCTCGCGTGGGATTCAGCCCCGCAGTAGGGGAAATCCGTGCTTCAACTGGTTTATTTTCTCCTAAATCACTAAAAATCAAATTCAGGCTCAACACACGGGTCCCTCGCTGCGGCCGGGGGGCTGCGGGCGCTCCTGGAGGCTGCGGCTCTGCATCGGTGCAGGATGGGGCCTCTTCCCGAGGAAATCCCGCAGCTCAGCCACATCCCCGCGGTGGGGTCGTGGGGAAGGGTTTTGTTCCTCCCGAAACACGGGGGATCC
>NW_010121931.1:0-206 GCF_000699245.1 Pterocles gutturalis
GCTGCTCAGACAGTGCCAGACAAAAGCGGAGGTTTCTCTAGCAACGGGCTGGGATGAAAGCTCTCAGACACCTCCTCCTCGCCCAGCGGAACCGCACGCTCCCTCGGGCTGGATGCAGCCAGGAGAGCAGGACCGAGCCCTGCTGCCAGCCTCCAGCCCAGGACATGGGGCACAGACCCCCCCGCCCCAGCAACCCAGGGCGGGGC